>NC_133102.1:11646084-11935657 GCF_022965805.1 Primulina eburnea
ACAACAGGTGGGACAGGTTCAGGGTTGAGGAGATGAAGAAAGATCGTGATTAGAGTGGAGATTCCGGACTTTGATTTTGATGTATAATAGGGTTTGAACACTTGACATTAGTTGTTAAACCTTAGTTCAGTTTGAATGCATGCAGTATAGAACTTGTATTGTATTTTATATACTGAGATGTATATATGTTTGATTTCACTACGTTCCGCATTTAAAAAAAAAATTTAGACCCTGTTTTTAATTGATTAATTAGTCCCAATTATGATTAGGAACTTGATTAGCGTCCGGGTCCCCACATCCTTACTGGACACTTTATAGATTAAATTAAGTTTTCTGTTTCGTTGGCCAAGATTTCCTAAGAATTTTTCTATTTGTCCTGCGGAGAATCCTTGATATCTCTCTAGACTTTGATTTTCTCTCTGACTTTTTGGACCATGTTATGAGATATTTTTTTCTGACTGAAAAAACCAAACAAATCTTCATGTGTTTCGTGTCCGAAACACATGAAGATTTGTTAGGAAGATTTGTTTGGATTCTTCTCGACGTAAAACTTCTTCTTATTCGTATATACTTTCGTCTGAGACAACAAACCGGTATACTTGAACAAGATCTTGGTATTAAACTGCTTCTTCAATATCTGGGATCTGATCAAAGCATTTTATTCCTATTTCGTATATACTTTTGTGCTTCAAGATGTGCTTGATGCTTGGGATGACATCCTACTTCTTGAAGGTCCACTTCTTTGGCCAAATTTGTAATCTCATCCTTTGTCTAGAATTACAGTTCTTGGTTTCCAAGAACTTCTTTCACTTCTGGCATCAGAATGAGATTTAAAATTCTTTCTTTTATACCTTTGTGGTTTACTTCCAATAATTGTTGGAAGATCATTTTCTTTACATCATAAAAGATTACGTTTGTTAATACCTTTTATTCATTTTAGTTGTTTTGTAATGTTTCCATATAACACCATTATGTCATTTTTCCTTTGACAAAAGAGGTTCTTCGTGCCAAAGCATCTGGATTGCCTAGGATATTCTCTAATTAGAATTTCTCTCCAGGGACTTGGCATTTTGGCAAAGAAAAGTTGAATTACTATATTTTCTTCAATCTCTGAATTCTATCTATATTTATTAAATGACATAATATATTCATCCACTAAACAGATGTCATATAATTGAAAAATATGCAAAGCTCTTGATTGTCAAATATTCTATCCCTATAATTTTTTTTTGAATAGGGTAGTCATTCTTCCGGCTGTTTCCTTGAGAGATTCTCCAGCTTGGACCGACTCTTTGGTTTCTACCGAAGTTACGTTCCAAGCAATTTTAATCGATCTCATAAGACTTATTTCTAAAATTTTAATGAATCATTCTCTGTTGAGATCAAATGTTCCTACTGCGATTCTCATAGCCGATGTCCAATCATCTATAAGATCGTTTTCTGATTTTTAAGTCCAATACATCAAGATTAAGCATAACCCCATAACGATGTATATGTTCTGAAAAATATTTCCCGTAGGGTGTTTGGTGCAAAGGAATTTAACTTTTCCATGACCTTGTTCCCGCTGCGTGTGATTCTCCACCAGTATGAAAATTGTTTGGAGTCCTATAATATTTGTATTGTGAGATCTCACACTTTCTCTTGGTGGTTTATGATAAGATAACCAAGTTATTGCGGGTGTTTCACCCCAGTTGGGTTCATTTTTAGATTTACGACCTTGAGATTTGCAAAAAATTATGAAAGGTCTTATAGATCATCAAGACCAATCCTTTCAAAAGTTGTCATCAGATTGATTTTTTTTCTGAGACAGTTTTAATTAGATGGATCATTATTTCTTCGTCATTCAAAGGCTTTGGCATTACTTTGGTCTTTCCTCTTTGGTGTAATAAGGGTTCATTGCTAAAGGATGGTGGCAACCTTCCTTCTGAAGTCCTTTTACTATAACTGGATTGTTGTTCTAGGATTTGAATTCTTATTGAATATTCTTTAATGTTCCAAGAATTACTTCTTGTTTTTCAAGGATTTTTTCCACATTTTGTGGAACATAATACAACATATTGCTATAATTTTGTATTCTCTTTTGAATTTCTCTAAGATCTCCGAATAATTTAGAGGAATTCAGTACTATTTCTATGAACCTATTATTTAATTATAAGTGTACCTTAGGGATCTGATAAGTTCCACTTTGTTCTTGATATCGAACCTTGGTTAGATATTCTTGTTTCAAATATTCCAAAATTTTGGAATAAACCCTACAAATAATTAATCTCGAACCTGAGTTCAGATCCACATTATTTGAGAAAATTCTCCTCCTCAAACAGCTAATTACTCAGTAATAATAATTTTTATGTTTGACATAATTTACCTAGGTGTTGATACCATTTCTGACCCAGTAAAATCAATATTTAAAATCATCTAACACTTATAAGGGTATTTTTGTAATTTTCATTATTTTTGTCATTTTCATTATTATAATGAGTTAAAACAAATTTTTTTGGATGTATAGAGTTAAGATAAATTTATGTTTGGATTTAAGGATTTATCTCCAATTTACCCCTGCTAATAGTTAAAAAAAATATGAATGCTCAAGGTGAAACTTTAATAGCAATGTCAAATTATGGAATAAGACCTTCTAAATGCATTGTTATATATGAAAAAATAAATCACACATTGTGGAAAATTTTAGGCTTAATTCGAAAAGGCGTACAATTATCTAAATGAAGCAACAAAAAAGCACTCAGAGTTGAAAATGATAATGCATTTGAATTGATTTGATATTTTAAAACCAAATAAAATGACGGAGACCTGTTATATTGGGAAATTCAAATGGATGGAAATGGTCTAGCTTCTTTTTCTGAGATAATCGTGCGAGGATTGATTATGAATATTTTGGGACGTGATATCTTTCGATACTACTTATTGAACCAACAAGTATAATTTAATTTGTGCTCATTTTTTGACATAAATCGTCATATGGATAATTTGATGTTTGGATTAGCATTTATATCCAATGATATCGTGGCTTCATTCGAATGGTTATTTAGAACATTTCTTGAATCTAGGGGTGAGAATCATCCAAAAAAATGCTTATTCACCACAACAAAAATGACTTTTCACGGAGCGCAAATCGTTTTTCCGCAACGCACATCGCATTATGTACAATTAAAAGTTGTTGAAAGTCATTGGCATAGACAACGCATAATGCACACTGTGAAAAACCTTAAGTACTGATCAGTGTAAATATTGATGAATGCTATTGAATCAATATTTTCTTGTTCGCGACATCACCTTTGTCTATGACATATTTCCAAAAATACACTCACATTTAGGTATTTTGAATTACAGTCATATATTTAAAGGTTTTTTCAGTAAGTGCAGGCAATTTTTTGAGTCTGAATCGGAGTTCGATGAAGTGTGGAGTAAAATGATTGTTGATTTTGGTATGAAAAATATTCATGGCCAAGTGGAATGTACAAGTTGAGACATAAATGGTCAACAACATTAGTATAGGCAAATTTAGTGTTGGGCTTAAGGCTACATCAAGAAGTGAGGGCAAGAATACTATTATAAAATATTGTGATAAGAAAACATCTAATTTGTTTGAATTTGTTCAAAAATTTGAAATTATTCAAAACCATTCGCGAGCAAAAGAAAATTAAAAGACTTCAAATGCAACCATAAAATTTCTACAACTGTCATAAAAATCAGTCATTGCTTGAACATACTGCATCAATTTACTTGCTTGAGATTTACAAAACATTTGAGAATGAGTTGGTGAATTTCTTTGAACATTGAGTTTTCTTATCCACCTTCATTATGGGAAATCGCCGCGAGTGTATCATGTGATCACTTGGACAGTCAAGGAGAATCAGAAATGCAAAGTTTGATATATAGACTAATGAAGTCAGATGTTCTTGTCATCATTTTGAGACAGTTGGTGTGTTATGTATAGCATATTTTGTTGGGGAAAATCCATTAATCACATAATCCATCATGTTAAATAATTAATAATTTGACTGAAAAGAGGAAGCATACCCGAGTCCATAATCCTGAATTCTTTAGAACGTGTCTTGATCTTCTAGATCTAAGTGCTCCTTTTCTTGAGAGAATTTTTTAGTTTTCTCTTCTGAGTTATTTTCTTAATGGGGGGAGAATAAGGAACATGATTGTGCGATTTGGGGACCATGAATTTTATTTAACTACTCAATTAATTGATTAATTTATTCTAGACTCTTCTGGAATATTCCATGTGAATTTTTCACTTATAAGCTACAACTATTAATTTGCTATTTAATTAAATATTATAAATTTATTAAATAAATAATTGTGAACTCATTATAACCCTGGTCGATAATCAGACATTTTCGTTTAGGCAAGTGAGGTTGCGTGACGTGTTCTCTCTCTCTCTCTCTCTCTCTCTCTCTCTCTCTCTCTCATCGAACGTTGTTTAGGTCGTTAATCCTTCTGATTAAGTTTGTATAACTTTTGAACATGTCTACAAATGTTGTAACCACTATATTTTTCCTTCACGGAGTAATGTCTAGTTGGACTTGGTTTTCTGCAAAACAAGTTCGATCCAGTGGAACCAGCTTGACTTTGTCTGCATTTAAGCCATGTTCGGTTGTACTTTGAACTCTCCAGTTCAATATAGCATAAACCCCTATGTTTGCCTTTACTTTCAAATTTTACATTCCGTTTAGATTGAGCTTATGGCTGATCACATTCATATATTGTGTTATATCTGAAATTTTTAACATTTAGACTTGTCTTTTTAACTAGATAAGATTGAGTACCCGCCTCAGAAGTATTACATTCGTTATTGTCAAACTCTAGACCAGTTATGTCTCTGGCCGGTTTTTTTAATTTGTGCATCTTCTCAATGGAGGCAGAAAACTTGTTCCAAGAGTTGACTAACATCGTCTACTGTTTATTCTCATTGATAGTTGCTTCTAACACTCTTCGCATGTCATGATTCTCAGCCGCTAAAAAATTGACTTTAACCATCAAACTGTTAAGTTCTTCTTGCAATGAACAGCTAGAGTTGCTTGACTTGTCTTTTAGGTTTTTACTTTCAGTTTTGACTTCTTCGAACAATTATGAAAGTCTTTTATATTTATCTATCATGCTATGAAGTGTCGTGACATGATCCTGTTGGACCGAGTGCAGAGCACCTTGAGGTGCTTCAAATACAAAATACACCAATGAGCTGCAATAGCCCGTGTTCTAAGAATGTTTACATAAATTAAATTGATTTTGGTTAGAAACCAAGCGGAAAACACTCGAAGTAATCTTTCATTAAGAAACACTGATATATTTTGTATCATGTGTAACTGAATACTGAAAATACGAGGAATCAGTTCAGGCTTATATCAGTTCAGTTATGGACAGAACTGAACTGGTATCAACTGAACTGATCAAATCAGTTAAGAACGAAAACACGCAGTTAAACAGAAATAACACGAGATACGTTTATGGATGTTCGGAGACTTCAACTGATCCTAAGTCACCCCTTCTACCACCTCGAGTAGGATCCACTAGAAGACTTTGATTTATACAACACCTTGTACAAACCCACCCAACTTAGGACTTACCCAATGCCTAACTGAACTCCTAGTCTAGACTGAAGGCATCACCTTCCAGTCAACACTTGTTTAACGTCTGTGTGTCAAAGACTACATACACATATTTTACGTCTGTGTGCAAGACGAGATTTGAGTGGTGGTGAGTGTGTGTGTGAGAGAGAGAGAGAGAGAGAACTGATCTCTGAAAACTACCCTAAAGATGTTCTCACACACTGAGGCGAATAGGCTTCTAATCTAAGCATATAACACATTGAAGTGTTCACTCTGGGATGACTGTATCTCTCTTGTAAGCTGATATGCAATATGTGTGGCCTTCTTCTTTTCACTTGTTAATTTTCATCATCGTCTTCACTGAGCTTCGGCTTCTATTTATAGGCGTTTGGCTAAACGTACAGTGAGACTCAATTATTGTGTTCGTTGCATTTTGAATTTGTTCCTCGAAATCCATTCCAGAACTTTTGGCTTTAAGCTCTGATGCAACGTCTCTTATTGTACTTGATAGTATAGTTGCTTCGTACCTTTGAGCGTAGCTGAAATCCACTAGAAAACGAAACTTGTCTTGATCTGCAATTGATTGGTTCTGACTGCTGCTCTGAACTGATCTTCAGTGGGGCTAGTGAAATCAGTTGACTCGTCAGTTGAACTGATTTCACTCTTTCAGTTGAACTGGTCATGTGGGCTCTTCATCAGTTGGCCAGGATTCTGAAGATCTTCTGCTGAACCACCCATCAACTGGTCAATCAGTTGAACTGTTATTTAATATGTTAGTTAAACTGATTCAGTTTGGTCGATCAGTTGGTGTTTTCAATTAATGTATCGATAGCTTCAGTTTTACCTTGTTTAACTGATCAGTTCGAAGCCTGATCAGCTCCAGCTTCTTGCGCACTAAAGTAAATCATTAGAAACAAAATAGCAAGTTTTGTTAACATCAAAATTGAGATTGCGGACATGAAATGTTCCAACATATCCACTCGTGTAAATCCATCTGAGTCAAAATCAAATACCACGTCAACGGTAGTTTCTAGCTCAATATCTTAAGTCTTTGGCTCAACATTTTCCATGAGCTTCTGGGCCTTCTCATTATCACTTTCACTCGAGGAGATCTCTGAACTAGATTGATCTGAGTTTTGAGTTGACCTATTTATTCTTTGTTTCCTCAACAACATGTAGTCTTTGGTCTCTATTTTACTTGAAAGATCTTTTGTCATCTTTGGACTGTATTTTCTTAAATGGCTTCTTATTATCTTTCTTTGGCATGTTGCAATCTGCAATAAAATGGTCATTCTTTCCACAGTTAAAACAAACCAGATCAATATGATCATGATCGTTTTTATGATACAATTTAAACATAGAATGGTTATGTTTCATAAATTTGATAACAAATAAATACATTACTTCATTGCTTATCTGATCAGCATCTTTTATGTTGGAAGTTACTTCGTTTTCGGTCAAAGTTGATGTGGTGGCGGCTAGAGCTTTTTTAGGTTTAGGAGTTGATGGTTCTTCTTCTGTCCAAATCCCCAATTTAAACTTGTTATGCTTTGATATCAACAAATAGGTCATGCAACTTGAGTTTATTGAGGTCTTTAGATCACTGTCTTTACATCTCATTCTTTGGGAAGTGTCCTCATAACCTTCAAAGTAATATCGCGGTTATAATATTCTTTACTAATATATGTTAGTTCAATGATGATACTACCAAATGGTTCATCAAACCTGTTAAGTGTTTTGTCGGGCATCATTTTTTCAATATCGAACTTCTGAATTGCAACAATTGGCTTGTTCTCCTTGGTTTAATTGTTTATGTATCAAGGTTAGGTCAGTTTTTCCAATATTTCTTTGGATGTTGTATAAGTCTTTATCTTACTGAATATGTTCTTGTCCAAGGTCTTGTAAAGGATATCCTTAGCCATGTTGTCAAGGTTTGTTTTCTTTTTATCATCTGTTGTTCATTCTGACCGGTGCTTCTCGACCATATGGAGCACCATCAGATACTACTACTACTTTGTATTGGCTTTTAAGATCTTCATTGGACCGTCATTGATCACATACCACGTGTCATCAACTTGAAATGTTAAATTTTCAAGCATACATATTTTTTCAATCTTCATAGCCTTCTTTGGAAAATATTGTAATCTTGATAAAAGATGCCATTTTAAAATATAATTATCATAGTTCAAGAAAAACCTACTTTGATACTATTTGTTGGGATCATATTAGAGTTTAGAAGGGAAATGAATAAAATTTTTAAAAAATTCTAAAATTTAAATTGTTCTTGACAGTTTTTAGCTGTTAAAAATATTTTTGAGCAGCTAGTTTTGCTGGAGCTCTGAAAAGTGAATAATTGTAGAAACGGTCTGGTTTGCTGGTGATGAACTACATAATGCAATAGATATTTTAACAAGAAAAAGATTGAAATATGATATGAGAGAATGTAAAGTGCATAATGAAATGAGACATGTATTTTTATGAATGTTCGGAGATAAAACTCCTCATTCACCTTTTCTTATACTTATGAATGTTTTCACTAAAAGAATTTGATTTTATAGTCTCTTATAACAACCACTTCAGGTGAGACTTATCACATCTAAGCTAAAAAATTTAGTGATCACTTTATAATATGTGGATGTTTAAGAACCATCAGTTCACGAGAAAACAAAACAAAATAACTCGACGATGAGCTTGACGCCTTGAGTTGGTAGTGTAGTACAGAATGATCCTTGGAGATCTGATATATTCTGATAAGCATGTATTAAGTGAGCATCTTGAAATTGAAAGATGGGGTGTGCTCAAAGTTCTTGGAAATATGCAGGCGTTGAGTGAATAATCAAATATTTCAATATTTTCATTTTTTTTTCTCTCTTTGAAATCTTAATTTAAATATTTGAAAAACTCCAACGGTCGGATTTTTTTCACGATCATCTTTATTGTTACCCGACATAATGGACATCTCGCTTTTAGTCGCCGTACATATGATCAAATGCTCATTTAATGTTCATTGTCCTTCTGAGACTTTAAGCTCCTTGCTTTTCAAAAAGCTTACATGTCATGACCCAAATAGTAGATTTCTATCATTCAGGAGTTGATAGGATACTGTGTAATTATTCTAAATACAGTAGTTGACTTGCATTATCTTTTTTGAAATTACTAAATTTTGAACAGTTGCAGTGTGGTTGGAATTTCAACATTTTGAACATATGTACGCGAAGAGATTTTGATCTGGTCATATTGATAGATGATTTCTTGCAGCTAGAGTTCAAATAATTATGACCAAAATGGCTTGAAACAATCCAGAGGTTTGAAAACCTAAAATTAAAATTAAAAACGGTTAAATCTGAAACAACTCGACGTTGTTATTTGTTGATCACCAAAACTTGCGATAATAAAAATAATTCAACAACATTTTACTTCTTGCATGTTTTGTGATTATCGAGCTTTCGAATAACATCGAAGCCTCGATGAACGAGTAACGATAATGGTACTAACATAGCAAATTTTTTTGTGAGATAAGTTTCGACCCACACTTTTTTCGCCTCAAAATCAAATGAAGCATGAGATTTTATCTATTCTGAAAATTTCTTTATTTAGTCATTAAGATGTTCATAAAAAATACTTATTTTCTTCTACAAAATATTTTGTAATAAAAAAACATCCGTTATATTATACATACTGAGAAATATTTACATAACCCTCTTGATTTTCTAACTATTATCTACATTATATTGGGGTGTCAGAGATAATAATATATGTGAGTGTAATGTCAAATGATTACAAGTTTGTTTTCTCCTACCAACATTTTTTATCAGTTAAACTTAGTGTAGTATACTGACTGACGTGAATTTGGAATTATTATGTTAAAAATCGAAGGTTTAACCAATACATACCCAATGAATAACAACTGCGGACTCCAGTCACAAATCTTTTTTATCTCAATAAACCAATTTTTAAAAATTCTAAATCGATTATTAATTAAACAAATTTTAATCTGGTAGCATATAATTGAGAAAATCTTGATTAATTTGTAACAACCTAAGAAGATTATTTCAACGAAGTGAGTTAGAAAAATAAGTCGCAAATTTAGAATTCTAACGTTTTCTAAGTGAGACGTGTACAAGTGTAAACAAAATGGCACATCTGACGCGATTTGACATCATTAAATTTATTTTTACAATTTCCGAAACACAATGGGTGCACCATGTTGAGGGTGTAGAAGCATTTGAACCGAAGGCGAATGTTGATAAAACGGCGAAAGCTCGAACGAGAAGCGTTGTAGTATCATGGCCACAGCTAGTTTGGCTTGTAATATGGCTAGGTTCTGGCCAATGCAACGTCGTGCGCCCAACCCGAACGGCATGAATGCCATCGGATGCTTGGCTGCGTGGGCGACACCTTTGATGAATCTAGCGGGGTTGAACTCGTGCACGTCGTGGCGCCAGAGAGTCGAGTCGTGATGAATGGCTAGGATGGGGATAAGGAGCTCAGTCCCTCGCAAGATGTGCAGATTTCCTAGTTGTGTATCCACTTCGGCTCGTCTTATTATGGCTACCGCCGGTGGATATAGTCTCAATGATTCGTTCAGGATCATTCCCATCTGCAAAAATTATTTAATTTAAGTCAAAATTCAATCATTTAATGTTTAAATTATTTTCTGATATATTTCTAGCAATCGTTTTAACGATATATCCAACACATGCTAAAATTAATTAAAAATTCTGACGAGATCAAAATTTAAATTATTTTAAAAATTCCAACACGATTTAAAAATAATTAAAAATTATTCTAAAACAAATTTTAAAAATTATTAAATTTTCAATTTTTTTAGCAAGAGCGGTTGCACAGCAAAAATCGACTGTCCACACGCATAACGTGGCGTTTGGCTTACTATTTTTAGCTTCGGGAGATCATGTTTAGTGGGGGTGTCACGTGAGCCACACACCCTCAAGACCTCCTCACGTGCCTGTTCCTGCCACTGGGGATGCATGGCTAGCAGGACAGTGGCCCACGTCAGCAGATTCGACGTCGTATGCAGGCCTGCGAAGAAAATGGTCTTGCACTCCTCCACGATGTCGTCTGGCGTTATCCGCGAATGCGACAACTCCTCGCTGCCTTTGCGACACGCTTTTATCATTACTTCCAATAAATCGTTAGGACATTCGTTTAGCTCACACCGAGTAGTCGCTTTTCTCCGTTCATCGATCAGTTTCAGTAACGACTTCCGGATTTCTTTTTCCAATCCCCAACATTTCCTATTCTTCTCCGTTGGCAAATACCTAAATCATACCATATGTAATTAAAAATCAATACGTTTTTAATGCCTCGCCTCTATCGACGCGTCGACGACACCATGTATACTATACAAGTCCATGTCTTGGTTGGATTTTTTTTATTTTTATTTAACGAAAAGTAAAATATTTATTGATATATATATATACCTATAACCCGGAACGAAAAACTTCTGGTAGGCTTCGTTGGAATGGCACAATTGTTGTGCTAGCAATTCAAAAATGGCTCTCCCGTCCTCGAAGCTGCTCCCGAACGTGACTTTTGTAATGACATGTTCCACTATATTTTTGAACCAATTGGGAACATTTATTTCAAATTTACCCAAATCTGACATCTTCTCTGACAATCCCATCAGTGCTTGCTCCATGCTTTCCGCCATCATTGGTATCATCAACTATACAACAAACATACATAATTTGTTTGTTGGCAACTTGTGTCCACATGTATTCATCGCTTGATATCTCATCTCTTACGTCAAAATTTCAAATTTGAGACGAGTGTCAGTCAATTGATGGTTTGTATTATTACCTTAAGATTCTCAGTGTGGAAAGTAGGTTGAATGATCTTTCTGTGGTGAGCCCATTTTTCTCCTCTGAGACTCAACAAACCATCACCTTCAATTTTCCTCAGAAGTTGGGGGGATTCATTTTTCTCAAATAGTTCTGATTTCAATACAAAAATCTCCCTAACAAGGGCTGGATCAGACACTGTGAGACGAGGTGTTGGTCCAAACCACACAACGAACATCGAACCTGTCATAAATCAATTAAACCCGCCATTACCACAAAATAATGAAACTTAATTTAATAATATTTGAACTTGAAATTTTCTCAACTAATTCAGAGATGAAATATGATGTTTACCAAAAAGAGGTGGATGAAAAAGAAAGTGATTGTTTCATCATGTTGTTTCAAGAAAATTGGATAGTGTAGACCCTACAATACACAACACAAGGACAAGCAATGTTCCTCTCATTTCCCCCATTTTGGACACTATGCAATTTTTATTTGCGTATTGATTGCTACACTAATTATGTGTTTCCCATATATTTTCATTTTTTAAGAAATAAAAAATAAAAACAAAAATGTAAAACACCTAACTAGAATTTGGACAGCGGTAAGTAATTTTTTGTAACCAAAAAAAAAAAAAGGAAAAGAAGAAGAAGGAAGGGATAAAATGAAATACCGTAAATTTTCTTCCAATGATGATAGAAGGAGAGAACTCTCGGTACTATGTTGTGGGAGAAGGGCATGGATTGAGAGGAAGCAATTGAATTCAAGCTAGCAAGCTCCTTCATGTTGCCTAACAGAAGTTGGTAGTTTGGGCCCTTGATCCCTTGTTTCTTGAAATGATTCCCGATTTTTCTTGGTGTCCACCATAGATGAATCACGATTTTTAGCACTAAAACTGGTATAGTACATGAGATCAAAAGCAAGCAGAACAAATGGGAGCAATCTTTCATATTTTCTTGAATGGGTTTTGGAGGGTGAATTACCATGTAATTGGTTCGGCTGGGTTGTGTTGGCTTTTTATACAAGAAATGAGGAAAAGTTGAGGTTTCTTTTCTTGTCTGTTTTGCGACATAATGGCGTGAGAGACCAATGGGCCTATAAATTAACGCACTCGAGTCGACCGGATCGGAGTTCCGGTATTGTTTTCTAAATTCGAAAAAGGAGTTTCAGCGCTCGGTTGGGTACGCGTTTCTCGACTTGGCAGAGCCGGTTCGTGTGTTTTTCGAATAATATTGGATCCATATTAACAATATCAGTTTTTTGAGACAAAAATGGAGGTCTAAATCGATTTTTTTGCAAATTTTATAATGAAACATATGATTTATGAAAGACTAGTTAGCACAAACGTAACTTTCTCAAATGAACATTATATTGTTTTTATGGTATCATTTGCATTTTTTTTCATTTACTGTTATCGATCAATTCACTGTCTTAATTCACTAGCTTGTATTTTTGTTTCGATTTTAGTCATTTCCACCCAAGTGTTGATGTGAAATCAAACATATTAGTAATGTCTATCACCATAACAACAACAATTTTTGATGATATATACTTATTTTTCAATAACACGTCATCATTCTGATAAAAAAATTTACTAAATTTGAATATAAATCAGAAGACTAAAATCAAAAATAGAAAACATTCCAATCATACGTGAGAAAATGTAATTTTCCTATCTTTAAATAACACGACGAAAATCTTTAACCATTGTAAAGCTCGAGTATTGGACCACAAATATTTTTTGCTTGAGTTTGATTGAACTCGAATTAAGCTTTGATATCATTAGTGACGGAGCCAGATATATAGCCCTGCTTAGGCTATAATTTTAAACTTTATAATCTTTTAACATTTTAAATTTATTTACACAGTCTAATATCAAATTATTTCAAAATTATAAAAAATTTATATAAATTTTTTTAAAAAAAAATTGGGCCAACTGGGCTAAAGCCCGGGTATCATTGCATGTACCTCGCCTCTGTATATCACTGAATCTACTCGCTTGTACCTCTAAAGGATGAGGAGTTGTGTTTTAAAATTTTCTATCCTCTATTATTATTAAGTTAAATAATTTTTTTGTAACGTTATATTAGTTTTTTTTTTTTTTGATATCTATTTATATACTTAAATAAAGTAGGGATGCGTTTCTAAAAAGAATAACTGATGATTTTTAGTTTGATTTTATGAGGAGAAATTCGATGCACGCTTAATAAACGAGAATTTAATTCATTTATGAGACACGCATAAATGTAGGTCGAGGAAATTGACACGATCATGTTATGTGTCTATGAACGATATTTTAATTTGTACCAAATAAAAAACTCGCTCATCTAACTCAATGATCGTTTAGTTTATATTATACACAAAATTAAATTCATACGAGATTATCTCATTGATCAATTTTGTAAGACAGATTTTTGATACAACTACATATGAAAAAATATTTTTTTGTTATATATAAAGTATTTTAATTTCAGATATAAACTAAGTTGACCCGTCTCATACGAGACATTTTTTATGTTATATCGGGAGGTTTATTATCACATATCGAAGAACACACATTAGCATATAACATTACTTTGAGGTCAAAGTTTTAAAAACAGACATCCAACACGGGTTCTTTTGTTTTGTAACCTTGGTCAATATTTTTTTAAAAAAATTGTCTCATGTAGTCTATTTGTTCACTACATGGGGAGGTTATTTTTTTAAAAAAAAAATTGACCAGGTCTATTTCCCCAAATATCTCCATCCGACACCCGTCGCTGATGGATAGTTAACGACAGATGACTTGAGTTCCATCGTCTTTATTCTTTGAAAAGAGAATTCACCATTTAAAACTTGAATATTAATAATTTGACCAAAACGACACTCTTACAATATTAGTCTCTTTGACACATTTTTCAAGTTTCCATGATATTATAAAGGGCTGAAATTAAATTAAACATTTTACTCCGTCACATTTGCAAAGTTTTTAGTAGATATAACATGCCATATGTTCGCCGATTGAATTTTTTTATATGGATAACTTAAATAAGAAATCCGTCTCATAAAATCGGTAGGATTGATCCGTCTTATTTTTATGCTAAGAGTTAGGGATGTAAACGAACCAAACCGTTTGTGAGCTATTCGAAGCTCGATTCGAGAAAAGCTCGTTTGAGCTCGTTTAATGAGGCTCGTTAAGATAAACAAACCAAACTCAAGCTTTGCAGTATTCAGCTCGTTAGCTCGTGAATATGTTCGTTGGTAAGTTCATGAGTAATTTTTTAGATGAAAAATGATAATTTTGATATTGGATTTATTGATTTTGTATATTATTTATGAAATATATAGAAAAATCTATTAAATTAATTTATTATAATAAATTTACAGATTTTAATAAGAATAATATATTTTTCTTTAAATATATAATTTATTTTTTAATTAATTTAATGAAAATTTAAATATATAATTCATATTTATTAAGCTTGTTTAGTCTCGACAAAGGCTTGAATAAGTTCGTGAGCCATGCATATATTCGTTAAATAAAGCTCGAGCTCGGCTCGATTATAAACGAACCAAGCTCAAACATTCAAGAGCTCAGGTCGGCTCGACTCGATTACATCCCTACTAAGAGTATTATTTTTTATTGTGAATATCGGTAGGGTTGCCCGTATCACAGATAAAGATTCGTGAGACCGTCTTACAAAAGACCTACTCAAAAAGTAATATTTTTAATGGATGATCCAAATAAGATATCTGTCTCATAAAATGTGATACGTGAGACCGTCTCACGAATCTTTTTGTCATATTTCAAAACTTTTTCATCATCTTATTTATCTCCTATCATTTCAATTTAAAAACACTTTCTAACCATCCAATTATATATATCATATTTTAATTTCTATTTTATTTTCTCTGATATCAATCTCAAATTAAAAAATAATAATTTTCGTTTAAAAATTAAAAAAAAAAGCATTAACTAATTTTTTATGACAAATATATGTGATAGTATATATAATATTTGATGTGTGATTGAATGAAATAATGATGGTAGTAGGCACATGCATATTTGACCCTATTTCTATTAGGTGGACTCTCCCCGATATTTGAGGGCAGATAATTAAAAAAAAAAAAAAAACAGGGTCAGGATAATGTTGGATTTTCCTTTCACTGATTGATATATCTTTCCCGACTTTTTCTTTAATTCCCTTCACAAATTATATTTGAATTTTAATGGCCACAAATTATATTTGAATTTAATGGCTAGCTTGGGTTTCAGTATCCAAAATTTTTCAATTTTGGTTCTAGTACCCAACTTCCCAAACTACCCTTTATGCTTTAATTTAAATAATTGATTTTTCTTTTAAAATAACGGCTCATCATGCTTCCGTAAAATAAATTAAATCTTATACCTTTTGACCGGAGTACCACCGGGTTATATCCACCGTTTTTTACAGACTGCTCCTCACAGCCCAATCACGCGATCGCAACCGATGGTTACTAACGTAGATTCCTTCAGCAGCACTTGGCACAACCTTAATTCGTTTCCAACCTTAAGGTGTATAGTATAAGATAAAATTTTGAAAATAATACATGAGAGGGGCTAAGAGCAAAGATCTCTTTTATTCAAACATCAAACTTTTATTAATACATAGTAACCTCCTGTAGAGGAGGAGAAACTTGTTTAGCTACTCACAGTAGCTGAACTTACTATACACATAAACTTGAAAAATTATTACAAATGGTTTGAAGAAAAATGAAGAGGTTGATCGATGCCTTCATCTTCCTTCTGCTTCTTTATTTATAGAAGGCTTTCTTCGGATTTGAAACTCGGACTTCAAATCTTGATAAGCCTTTACAGCTTGCATATGGACCATGTAGTGGTTGAGTGGTCCTTTTAAGATGGTCCCTCCATCTTTCTTGATTCGTCTTCTTCTAGATTATTAATCTAGAAACAGTCATTTCTTGCAATTTTATCTGTCTGCATAAATAGTTTATATGCACCTGGATCAGATCAGCTTGTATTTCTTTTCTTGTTTCTTCGAGCTTCTTTTGAAATTCTTTGAAATTTTTCAGCTCTTTTCTTGTTCCCTTAATCCTTTTCCTGGAAACTCTGAGATATGCAAAATACATTTTGTTTCCAAGTTTGGTTTAAGTCTGGTGTGAGTTACTGGTTCCCATTTGGTCTTATTTATATATTTATTTTGGGTCCAGTTTCTCGTCTTTCTTTATTGGATTCCTTTTTTAAATAAAGTATCCAATGTTCTTTCGTCTTTTACCACTCATTAGTGGTTTTTTGTGTCATCTACCACCTATTATTGGTGGTCCTTGTTCTTCCACTCACATGATTTTTCACATGGTGGTCCTTTTCTTGGTGGGATGCTCACATGTTCCTTTTAACTTTGTCGAGGAATCTTTGGCTTTCGGTTTCCTCGAGGAAAACGTGAATGTGGTCCATCCCCACTTGTACTTGTATCGGTAAAGTGTTTCCGATCAGATCTCGGTTTGAATCCTTTACCGAATTCCGGTTCCTTCTGATTTTGGCATTCTGGACAGATGTTTTCAGACCATCTTCCCACATGTGCCATGTTACAGAATTTCCGACGAGTTTCTTTACTGGCCGGCAGCTTGCTGTTCCACAAAAGATTTCTCTTTTTCTCGAATAGATCTTCTGCAAAACTTGTTGTTTTTCCTGTCATGGTATTTAACAAGAATGATCCGTTCACTGAATGATTATAAAATTTGAACGGAAACTTGACTTTGTCCATCTCAGTGAGACAGACCCAAAAACTCCAAGCTCTTCTGGTAGAAATATCATCTTCGGTAATTGAAGCGACCAGGGGTGTTTCTTCTGTTGGAGGATCCTTGATAAATTTTTGGATATTTGTATCCGGCCTCCTTAGCTTGATGAAATGAAATGCTTCATGAGAACCTTTTCCTGCTGATTCTGGTGCTGCACTGAAAAAAGTATAGCTCAAAAACATCTCCTCTGGACAAATAATCATTATTCGCCCAAGTTTCGTGAACAGCTTCCTGGATCCATTTTGATAGACCTGAGATTTCCGGAAAGCTGGGTGACGTAGTATAAACTGAGGCAAGAGCCCCGAATTCATACCATGCTTTAACCTCCTTTGGATATGAATTTTGTTTCATCCATACCCTTGGATATTTTCTGAAACATCAACCTTATTGGTAGCTGGGTTAATGCCAATTCTTGTTTTTAATTTCTCCCAATTCTGCTGATAGCCCTGAAATGGAGAAATTGTTGATTCGTTAATACCAACCTTAGATTTGCCTTTGTCAATACGAGGCCTAAGGTTGATCTCTCCCTCTTCAATCCCCGAGGTGAAGGGTTGACTTGATGACTCAAGATAAGGATCAGGAGTCTCAATTTTTGTTTCAGCCGACTCATCTGGTGATGATCCCGACTTAACACTTGTGCAAGGGATATTTGAATCCCCCGCTACAGGTATAGAGTCATGTACTCGAAAACTCTCCATTTGGGAAACCAATGGCTTCTCAATGCCCTGGAGGATAGGCCTTTGTGTTACAGACCATAACTGAGTATATGCCTGTAAGCATCCTGTAATGCGATCAGAGACAACTCTCTTATCTGCTTGTTGTAGTCTTCCCGCAACTTCTGCGTTTAAGACTAACCTGTTGAACTCGTTTTGAAGCATTTCAAGGTGTTCCCTCAAATGCCTCTGCATCTTGATAATAGCATCAATGTCAATGATGTCCATCTCTTGTTAAAAAATCTGCAAGAATATTTTCATGAGATTTAATTATCACAATATAAAAAATATAATTCTGACATAGTGCTTGCCATCGTAATAATCTAGCCTTCTCAGGTTTAGACTCAATTCTATTCCTTAAAAAAGCTTTAACTTGAGTGTTATCAACTTTCAAAGTGAATTTCTTTGCAAGTAGAAATAATGGCCATTTTTCAAAAGCCCTTTTTACTGCATAAAATTCCTTTTCGTTGATATGCCATCTTATAGCTTCTGCATCTGAGAATAACCCACTACAATATCTGCATGGTTGTTCTTCATCTGGGGTGAGCTTAGTAAGAACTGCTGCCCACCAATGATCACTGGCATCAGTATATAATACCAGATCATCTTCATCTTGAGAATAGCCATTTTCGGAAGATTCTTGCAAACTTCCTTTAAATGGATAAGTCATTTTGTGTGTTCGTCTGTCCATATAAATCTAGCATCTTTTTTCAACAATGGACTGAACACCTTCTTGTGTTTTGCTAGGTTTTTGATAAACATCCCAGCAAAATTAACAACTCCTAAGAAACTTTGAAGTTGTTTCTTGTCTTTGAGACTTTCTGGAAAATTCTGCACCTTTTCTACTATGTGGTCTTGCAGAATTATTCCTGACTCATCGATTTCAATTTCAAGGAATTCAATCTTCCTTGTAGCAATGACTGCTTTCTTTTCAGATAAAAACAGTCCTTCTTTCTTGCAAATATTAGAGAAAATCTCCAAATATTTAACATGTTCATTCATATCTCTAGATGCTATCAAAACATCATCAATGTAAACAAACATAAACTTAAAATAATCTTTAAAAAGATTATCCATTTTTCTTTGAATATCTGCGGTGAATTAGCCAATCTCATTGGTAATACCTCTCAGATATAATGTCCTTGCGGTGTGGAGAAAGCTGTGAATTTCTTGCTTTCTTCCTGCATCCGAATCTGATAGAATCCAGACTTGCAATCAAATTTAGAGAATATCTTGGCATTGCGTATGCAACTAATTAGATGTTCTCTGCTTGGTATAAAATACCCATCAAACTCCAGAATCTTATTAATTTCTTGATAATTAATAACTAATCTGGGTTTACCTCGTTTTATTTCACCATGATTTCTTACCAGAAAACCTGGACTGCTATATGGTGACATACCTGCTTTGATCAAACCAAGGTCCAAATGTTCCTTGATTATTATCTGCATATCCCTTTGATCAATGATGTTCATTGGGATGGGTTTGCAACGGACAAATTCATACTCTTTGCCTTCCTTGATCTTAAGGCAGGCTCTGAGTTGATTTCTGTCCCACCATGCCAAGGGATCTTCATTATAATTTTCTTTGATCCTTTTCTTGACATCTTCCAATGATACCTTAGATTCGAACTCTACTTCATTTGTTTGTAGAGTTATCTTAAGGCATTCTATATCTTCTGGTTGGAGTACTTGATCTGCTCTTAACTAGAGCATTGTTTCTCCAAACCGTCTAGAATCCTTCATTTTTGGGTTCAGCAGTTGTCCTGAATCACCACGCTTGCTGCGAAACTGGATCGGCAATTTTCTGTAAAATGCCTCCCGTAGTCTCTGGACTATGATTTTGTGAGCACATAGTGTTGTGAACACTAATCTTCTAGTCTCATTTTCTTGTGTATAGGACTTGAACATTTGTAGGAAATTATTTCCTAACAATATGTCAGCTCCTGTATCATGAAAATAAATTGGTGGTGTCTTTACCTTGTATCAAGGTGTTTGTCCAGCACCGCCAATCATGATTTCAGTCATCTTAATCCCTTTACATAAGGTTAAGATTCTTCTAGAAAAATCTCTCCCAGCAATCTTTGGTAGTTCTTCTTCCAAATTGTTTGGAAAAACTCCTCGTTTTGCTGTGCAGATTCCAGCCCCTGAATCAATATAAGCAGCAAAATATTCTGCCTTATATTGTTCATATAACATTCCTACTGGAATGTATATGGAGAATGGACTTGTGGTCATTGGACTTTCCTACATCTTATCTCCTGCCATAAACTCCATTCCATACTCTAGACGTTTCCAAGGTTTGTGTTCCTCGAGAAACTCTAGTCCAAGAATCAGTTGATCTAATTCTTTACCTGGAATCCCTTGGATATGGACTTCCAATTCTTCGATATTAATCAGTCCTTGGTAAGTTCCTATCGTAGGTTGTTCCAAATAGTATATTGAATTACAAGGAAATTGATTCCTTTGTTTTGTAATATCAAATACTATTTCTACTTCTTTCCAACCTTCTGGGCATCTAAGTTTTCCTATTGTAGAAAAGCTTTTTGGCTCCTGTTGGGTTTCTATGACAGGCGTTTTTCCCCACCTGTAACTTGTTATTCTATCTCCTTGAAAAGATAGTCTTCTTGATTCCAATCTAAGACTTTGATTCTTTGTAGAATCGGTTTATCTTGTATTTGGATATCTGTTTCCTGTATTAAAGGAAACTCTACTCGTTCTGGATAAACTGCCTGAGCAACTATTCCAAATATCTCAGGGATTTCAATATACTCATTTCTAATAAATAGTTCAGAATGATGTGTATTAGATAGAGCATATGAAATGTGATAGGTAATAGAATATGGTCCTATTACCTTCTTTCATCAGCCTTTTTTCTTGAAGTTCTGATGCAATGTCAAGGCTCGGCTGAAATCTCGATCTGCCAGGTTGTAGGCTATCCTTAGATAGATTACTCCTACAATTTTTCCTGCACAGAGGTTTCCTGAGATTGTTCCCAGTACTGAATCTTGTAGACTCCCCATTCTTTTATCGCATATAGCAATATCAATTGGTGAATCTATCCCTTATTTGAAAGTAGCCTTTATCATAATTTGGATTGCTCCAATATGAATCCAGGACATAGTCCTTGCTACTTCTATCTTGAGTTTTTGTAATTCCTCCTTGAATTCTTCGGAAGGAATTAACTGCATTTCCATTCTATTTCCTGTAAGTTCCATCGGGATTGCCATTTCCCTTCTAGAAACTTTATAGATTAGATGATGCTTTCTGTTTCTTAGGCCAAGACTTCCTAAGAACTTTTCTACCTGTCCTGCAGAGAAACCTTGATATCTCTGTAGACTCGGATTTTCTCTCATGATTCTTTGAACCATGTTATGAGATATTGTAGTCTGACTGAAAAATCCAGACAGATCTTCGTGTGTTTCGTGTCGAAACACCTCGTCTTCAGTCAGATTCCGATTCTGTTCCATCAGATTCTTCCTGACTTAAAACTTCTTCTTCTTCATATATACTTTCATCTGAGGCAATATCCTCAAATCGGTATACTTGAATAAGATCTTGGTAATAAACTGCTTCTTCAATATCCGGGGTTGGATCAAAGCGTTTAATACCTCTTTTTTCATTTTCTGGACAGTTGGTCGAGATATGTCCTCTTGCTCCACATGTCCAGCAATTGCAATCCTTGAAACTTTCATTGGCTCGAGTATGAGCTCTTCTGAAAGTTTTCTTCGTAGGTGTTCTTCCTGTGCTTCGAGATGTACTCGATGCTTGGGATGATATCCTACTTCTTGATGGTCCACTTCTTGTCCAGATTTATAAGATCTAGGCTTTCTGTCTAGACCAAACAGTTCTTGGTTTCCAAGAACTTCTTCCACTTCGGGCATAAGGACGAGTCCTAAAACTTTTCCTTCTTATGCTTCTGTGGTTTACTTCCAATAATTGTTGGAAGATCATTTTCTTTACAACACAAAGGAGTTCTTTTGTTGATACCCCTTAAACGTTTGTAATTCTTTTGTAATGCTACCATATGGCACCATTCTGCCAATTTTCCTTAGGAAAGATGCTCTTCTTGCCAACGTATCTGGATTACCAGGTACGTATTCCCTTATGAGCATTTCTCTCCAAGAGCTCGGCATTTTTGCGAAGAAAAGCTGCATAGCTATATCTTCTTCGACTCCTGAACTCCATCTATATTTAGTGAATAACATAATGTATTCATCTACCAAACATATGTCATGTAGTTCAAGACTATACAGAGCCTGAGTGTATTTCTTCTTCTTCTGTATCTTGACTATTGAAATAGTCTACCCCTATAAAATGTGCTTTAAATAGGGTAGCCTATTCTTCCAGCGATCTCACTAAGAGATTCACTAGCTAGGACTGACTCCTTCATGTCTAATGAAGTCATTTCCCAAGCAATTTTCACTGATCCTATGAGACTCATTTCCAACAGTTTAATGAATCCTTCTTTGTTAAGATCGAGTGTTCCTGCTGCAATTCTCATAGCAGATGTCCAATCATCTATGAAATCTTCTCTGTTTTTGAAGTCTAATACATCAAGGTTAAGCATAACCCCGTAAGGATGTATAGGATCTAAAACAGTTTTCCCATAGGGTGTTTGGTGCAAAGGAATTTGATTTCTCCTTGCCCTTGTCCCTGCTGGGTGTGATCCTCCACCAGTATGGAAATCAGTTTGAGATTCTCTCATGTTTACATTCTGAGATCCCATACTTTCCTGGGTGGTTCTTGAGAGGATGACCAGGTTATAGCAGGTGGTGTTTCACCTACTGTTGTGTTCATCCTTAGATCTACTACTTTGAGATTTGCGAAAGATTCCGCAAGCTCTTGTAGATCCTCTAAACCAATCCTTTCTAAAGTTGTCATCAGATGAATTTCTTTTCTGAGACAGACTTGATTAGATTGATCATCTTTTCTTCTTCAGTCAAAGGTTTTGACACCACTCTGGCCTTCCCTTGTTGATGTAACAAAGGTTCAGTACCAAAAGATGGTGGTAACCAACCTCCTGAAGTTCTTCTACTAGAACTTGGTTGTTGTTCCAGTTTCTGAATTCTTGTTTGAATATCCTTTAGTAATCTCAGAATTTCTTCTTGGGTTTCAAGGATTTTCTCAACTCGTTGTGGTACAAAATACAGCATATTGCCATAATTTTGGACTTGTCTTTTGAATTTCTCTAAGATCTAAAGAGAGCTTAGAGGAGTCTGGAATTATCTCCAGAAACTTATTATTTTGAATCATAAGTTTACCTGAGATTTTACCTGAGGGTGCAGTAGCTTCCCTTTCTGTTTCTGATATCTAACAATAGTTAGATGTACTTGTTTATACTCCAGAATATTGGAATATTCCTTGTGAATTATTTTCCTTGAACCGAAGTTCGGATTCATAATTTTTTCAAAATTCTCCTTCTCATACAATTAGTTACTAGTAATAATAAAATTTGTGTTTGAAATAAATTAACCTTAGGCTCTGATACCATTTTCGAAAGCGCGAGATCAATTAAAATCAATTAAAACTAAGGGTATTTTTGGCATTTTTAAAGAAGATTTCTCTCTCCATGTACTAAAACCAAAACTCTTTTTCAAAATGTACTGATACACAATTTACCCAATTTTAATTTGATTTGGCCCCACCTTCACTTGATATTAATTATTATATTGAAAAAAATAAATTTTATATTGGGTTCCACTGGAAAATATTTTTTTATTTTTGCTTTAAATTTGTGTACGTTTATAATAATATTTTCCTTAATTTTTTTGGGGAAAAAATAAATTAAGAGTCTACTTGTGAATTATAATTGAATATTTCTTTATTCTTCTATTTGTTTCTTTTTGTAATTGAATGAGAATCACTAGCAAGACTTTTGATAATTAATACGATAAATATTATTTCAATATGTACTAAATTAGAAATATATAATCAGTATAAGTTTAAAAAAAACAATAAAATAAATAATATCTATAATAAATTTTTATAAATGTATGGAAATATATAGTTTTTTTAAGAACATTAAAATGACAATAATTTTGAGAAATATCATTACGTGTATAATAATGTTATAATAACAACAAAATATAATAATGTTATTCCTATCAAACCACATAAACCCTCGACCAAATTCTTCATTTTTCAACAATTAAATAATTTCAAACCTCTTTTCTGCCACAAATAAACTTCTTTTATTTGGTGAGTTGGGGTTTTCCTCAATTATGCACACATAAGCAAACCAAATTTTGCATTTTGTCCCCTAATCATCAATATATATACATGAAAATAAATCATTAATTAATCCAACATAGAATTTCTTAAGACTGCATTTGGATCGAGATATTTCAAATTGTAGATTTAAGAACAATGATTTCAACTTTCATCATTTATTTGAATTAAATTCGAAGTAAATTTAATCTCCACTCTATGTCTATTTAAACATTTTCAATTCAATACTCATGAATTCCAAATCTCTGATGATTCCAAATCTCTGATGTCATTTGAAATGCATTCTCGTTCCAAATCATTTCACAGATTAAATCCTTCAACCCAAATCAAATTCATCAATCAATATGCAACCATATTCTTATGTGCAATAATATAGATCGATTTCTTCAAAATTATACTACAACCGACCATGTCATCTCCATCCCTAAGCATGATCGTGCAAATTATCAATGTAAATCCGGGTTTATTTTTCATAAAATTAACGTAACGTAATGTAACTTTATTTTTATATAATTTTATGTTATGTGAGAGGCACGAGACAAGTTGTGTATTGGAAGGTTTCTCTTAAATTGATGCACATGGAATAAAGCTTGTCTACCATATTTTCTTGTTTTTGCAGTGACAAGGGGAGGATGTGCCTTGTTTGTCCCAAGAAAATGCTACCCATATTAGCCCTCTCGCAATCTTGTCCTAACCACACCAAGACATCATGGGTCCATTTTGCGCTTCCACGCCGTCCGGTTGCACGCGATATGTGTATACATATATACATACATACATGAGTGGTACTATTGATTGTTGTTAAAATTAGGACTTGAACCATATTCACCTCTTATTAAGATTTGGACTTGGACCTAACTCAACCCCAAAAAACTAGCTCAAGGAGGAAGATATATATGGTCTTCGACAATCCTCCCTCATTGAGCTAGCTTTTGGAGCTGAGTTAGGTCCAAGTCTCAATCTTAACATGGTATCAGAGATCAGGTTCCACCGTTATATATTGGACTGCGAACAATTGGGTCACTTATTCTGCCCATAGTTAGGTCATTTATAAATTTCAAGCTCCAGATATTTATTTCTGGACGTGAGGAGGGTGTGTCAGTTATCCCACATTGGTTGGATAACATACCTTGGAGTTGCATATATAGACTTGGACAATCATCCCCCCTTGAGCTAGCTTTTGGGGTTGAGTTAGGTCCAAGTCACAATCTTAACTTGGTATCAGTCTATCAGAACCAAGTTTTGTGGTTGAGTTAGGTCAAATTTCTAATCTTAACATGGTATCAGAGATCAGGTTTCACCGTTATGTGTTGGACTGCCAATAATTGAGCCACACGTTATGCTCATAGTTGTGTTATTTGTAAACTTCACTCTCCAGATGTTCATTCATGAGCATGAAAGGGGTGTGTTAATTGTCCCACATTGGTTGGATAAAATACCTGGGACTGCATATATGGGTTTGGACAATCCCCCTCCCTTGAACTAGCTTTTAGGGTTGAATTAAGTTCAAGTATCAATCTTAACAGTTGTGACTTGGGATTCGATCTTTTAATCATTGTATATTTTTCAATCGAATTTTATTCTTCTAAATCGACCTTTTGATACGCAACATTTAATATTGTAAAAGTTAGATTTAATACACATTTTTTCCCTTTTTGTGAATAATGAGAATGGTAAGTGTATGAAAATAATAACAGAAACAATAATAATTGTGTCGAAATAAATTAAATAAAAATCGGAAGATAGTAGACAATTTTTATCAACTATTAGTGTCCGGTGCAGCTGATGTGTTTTTATATAGGGGAAATAATCATCACTGGTTTTCGCACTTTTTTAATTATGAATATATCTAAAACTTTAATGATATAGATAGATAAAGATAAATATATAAAAAAATGATTACGTTACACCGAATGTGATTATAGAGTTGGGAGATGTCCTTAAATTATAGAGTCGGGAGATGTCCTTAAATTACTCCGATTGGGATTTCTCTTACCCGATATATAGTTCTCAGATCATGACATCTCGATATACATGTCTGATTCCACAATTTGAAAAGTATATAAAAATTTATTTGGGCTCACATATTTAAAAAAAAAATTGAGATTAAAAAAAAAAAGATAACAAAAAGTGGTCAAACCCGGACCAAATAATGATATATTGTTGAGTTATCTCTATCGGTGGCTCATTTGCACTCAAAATATAATTGATAAAACGAACAAACTATTACATCCCTCGCAAGGACTTGTCTGCCAACGGTGTGAATGTTTGCATTGTCTGTGATTTGTAAAATGTAAATAAAGTGAGTCTCTTTTAAGTGCTTCTTTTGTCGAATTTGTGAGTCGAATATTCAAAATTATATAAATTTGTATCTTAGTTTTTTTAAAAAAATATATGAAGTTATTGCTCGACCTTTTCATTCGTCATATACACTAGCATCATCACCGTATACACGATGGATATGTAGAATAAGCAAGCGAAAGAGCAATTCGCTTTCAAGCTTCAGTGTGAAAGTGAACGCTCAGGGAAGAGAAGCTTTCAGATCTTTGTTTTGACACACTCAAAGAACATATTTGTAATAAGATAATATGTCATGTGAATGCGTTAGCTAGCTTGATAGAATTGTGTTGATACATAATTTTGTGATTATTAAAATATTTGAGTATGATGTGGAACAATATTGAATAAATAATATTATATTGGTTCAATTGATTAAATATGGGATAATTATAAATTATGGTTTTATCATTTTCAATTATTAATTAATGTAAATATCTTTTTCAATTATTAATTAATGTAAATAAAATAAAAATATGAATAATAATATTGTAATGTTGTATTAATGATTATATTAGTGTAAGATAAATGATTGATGTTTAAATTGACCTATGATAAATAATCAATAACAGGTCATGTGAGACGGTCTTACATATCTATATCCGTGAGACAGGTAAGTTCAATCAATACCTACGGTTAAAAGTAATACTTTTGACATAAAAGTAATTTTTTCTTTTTTAGATTATATCGGATAGAAAATCTTTTTCATAAAAATGATACGTGGACGATCTCAACTGAATAATCAATACATGAGTTTCAATCAAACATTTGATGTGATTGAATAGTTCAAATAATCAAATCCTATCCATACATGAGTTTCAATCAAACATTTGATGTGATTGAATAGTTCAAATAATCAAATCCTATCCATACAACCAAACATTAATATAAACTATAACTTTTAACATTGATATTGTTGAGCATTACTTCACAAATATATTTAGATCTAATAATCCTACAGAGAATGAAAATATTAGGATCTTGAATTATGTACCCGAAACAATTGATGAGCAAGTAAACTCGGTTCTTTGTGCCCCATTCTCGACTGCTAAAGTGCGACAGACTGTGTTTGATATGCACCTAGATAAAGCCCTAGGGCCAAATGGTATGTCACTTTTCTTCTTTCAAAAATTTTGGGATGAGATAGGGGATGAGATATCAGAAACTATATTGAAAATACTCAATGATGGGGAGGCTATTGGTGATTGGAATGCCACAATAGTTACACTGGTATCGAAAATTCAGACTCCTATGACTATGAAGGATTTTCGGCCTATCAGCCTTATAGTCGCTTGGAGTTTGGCAAATAGATGGAGAACTACCATAAAAAAGACAGTGAAGGAATTTCAAAGTGCTTTCATCCCAGGTCGACTGATTTATGATAATATTATTCTGGGTTTCGAAGCTTTACATTGGATTTAGAGGTAGAAAGCAAGGCCAACAAAGATATGGTGCTTTAAAACTTGATATGAGCAAAGCCTACGATTGAGTAGAGTGGAGTTTCCTTGAAAGTATAATGATAAGACCGAGCTTTTCACCAATCTCAGTGGAAAATATTAAGCAGTGTGTGCGTACTGTCAGATATTCTTTCCTTTTAAATGGTCATGATATTGTTGGAAATGTCATTCCAAGAATATGCTTAAGACATGGAGATCCTCTTTCTCCTTACTTATTTGTATTTATGCGCACATGGATTATGTTGTGCCCTTCTATCTCGTGAAGAGTGGTGTTTATTAACTGGAGTTTGATTGCATCATCATGTCCTGTTGTTACTCACATTTTCTCTGCAGATGATAGCCTACTTTTCTACAAAGCGACAATGGCAGACTGCGATGCTATCAAGAACTGTCTTGTATCTTATGAAAGGGCCTCCGTACACCTTATTAACATCGAGAAGTCTTCACTATCTTTTAGCTCGAGCATAGATGTACAATTAGAAGAGAACATTAAATCATGGTTGCCCATTTCTATGGTGCAAGGTCATGAGATTTATCTAGGCCTTCCGATGTTTTCCACTCGAAGCAAAAAGCTGCAATTTAGATATTTGGTGAAACGGGTTGTGCAGAGAATACAATGATGGGGCAACAAAACCTTTTCAGCAGTTGGAAAAGAGACATTGAAAAAATTAGCGTTGCAATCAATCCCTACTTATGCTATGTCTTGCTTCTATATTTTGAAATCGGTTTGTGCGGAGATAGAGCGTGAATTCTCAAACTTCTGGTGGGGTGTCTATTTGGGAAAGAAAAGGTTGCATTAGAAACTTTGGAATCTCTATGTCAACAAAAATTCATGGGTGGTCTGGGTTTCCGCCACCTAGAAACTTTCAACAAAGCACTATTGGCAAAGCAGATATGGCGTATCATAATGGATCCGAGCACTCTAGTAGCTCGAGTTTTCAAAGCATGGTACTTTCGGCACCAAGATATCATGGAGGCCAGTCTGGGTAATAATATTCCTTACTTTTGGTGGTTCCTGTTGTGGAGCAGACCTTACTGGAAGTTTGGATTTGTTGGCATATGGGAGAAGAGCAAAGATTGCCATGAAGGGGACAAATGGATACCTAGCTCTAGGGGCTGCATCATTCTAGCAGGGAAGCAGGACAACTATATCGTGGTCATGGACTTTATTGAAAATGGGAGATGGAAAGAATCATTGGTACTTCATCACTTCTCACATCACCTGGTTGAAGAAATCCTAGCCATTCCTATCTCTCCGACAAGCCATGAGGATTGCATTCTAGCTATTTGATCCGAATGGAAAATGCACAGTTCGAGATGGGTACATGGTAGATACATGCTTTTATGTCTCATCGGTATCTAGTTCGAGACCCCGTTTAAAGAGTTGGTGGCATTCCATTTGGGCTCTTTCAATTCCTCTGAAAGTCCGAATATTTTGTGTAACGTCTCGAAAATTTGAAGGTCCACGTAAACCACATGAATGCAAGTTATTAAATTTTTTTAAAATTTATTTTGTATTTTATCAAATTGTCTTAATGCATTAAATGCATGTTTATTTCATGAATTTATGTTTTAATTCATGATTTATTTAAAATTTCATGCATTAGGATTTTAAGTTGCATTTCGCGCTCGAACGAGGAACGGAGACCGGGGATATTCAGGAAAAATATTTTTATTGAATAATTATTATTAATTATTTAATATGAGTTGTTTTAATTATGATTTTTGAAAATGAGCATTGGTTGAGTATTTTTACCTGTCGGGTTATATTTTTATCCGTTACGCAAAATTTAGTGAATTAGAGGACTTTTTGAGGGCTCGGGCAGTATTTTCTAAAACGTATCAAAACGAAATTTTTCAGGAATGTTATTGGGCTTGATGGGCTTATTTTTAACTTAATGGACTTAAAACTCTTTTTATCCTTTAATTTTCATATTAGGGCTAATTAGTGCTTAATTAATTATTTTAAAACCCCCATTAAGCAACCCCAAACCTATTTCTCCACTTAGCATCCGCCACTCCACTCCCATCAGCAACCTGCTCACACGATTTTTCCAGCAACACCTTGGCCATTGTTGGCTTCTTCAAGAAAGCTTCCTCCCGCCTCTCTGTTTCACGTCCCACGTGCGTATCATCAAGCTTTTGTTCATTTAATCGATTATGCACGCAATGTATCTCTTTTTCTCATCATTTACACCATATATATGCTGATGTATATGTACTTGCATGGAACTCATGGATTTATCATGTAGCTTCTTTTTTGCAAAGATTTGACACGAAATACACATTGTTTCATTCATAATTCACGTTCTTCTTGAATTGTTGTGTAAGGGGCTATCGATCTACGCTGCTAGGGGGATGGACACGTCCATGATGGAGGGACCTAGGTTCTATATTCGAAGCTTGTGTGGTTTAGGTGAGGATGCATGAGGGCTTATCGATGCTAGTGTCGTTTGAGTTCGGTATGGCTAGATCGGGTAAGAGGTGAGGTGCAGCATGGCATGGCTTGTTGATGTGTCCCACATCGGTTAGCAAGAGTTGTCTTGGGCAAAATATATATGAATTCACAATCCTCCCCTCTTGAGCTAGCTTTTGAGGTGGAGTTAGGTGGATTCATATCATATGGTATCAGAGCCATACTCTTGACTGGTCGTGTGGGTGCATGTTCCTGGAAGTGCCCTGAAGTGCGGGTTAACGATGGAGTTGGCACGAGGACGTACAGTCTAAAGGGGTCGGAATGCCTGGAAGTGCCCTGGAGTGCGGGTTAACGAACGAGTTGGCACGAGGACGTGCAGTCTAAAGGGGTCGGGAATGATGTGTCCCACATCGGTATCAGAGCTCAAGGTTTTTTATTCAAGTAAGCGTATCCATTCAATTCTTCGTAGGATTTTCAATATCGATTTTCGTGTAGCGATTTCTACGTTGTTGTTGAATCTACAAAAAAAAAAAAAAAAAAAAAAAAAAAATCGCGATTTACTGTTCATCGCCTGAATCACTATTCATTGCCGGAAGTACTGTTCATCGGAGTTACTGTTCATATCCGAAGTTACTGTTCATTGCCGGAATTACTGTTCATTGCCGGATTCGTGAATACTATTCATCGCCGGAATTCGCGATTACTATTCATCGCGATTACTGTTATATCCGGATTTACTATTCATCAGATTTACTGTTCACGATCGGATTTACTATTCACGCCGGAGTACTATTCAAGCCGGAGTTACTATTCACGCCGGATTCACTATTCATACCGGAATTACTGTTCACGGTACTGTTCACCCGAAAAAAAAAAGAAAAAAAAATATTAATTTTGGAATCGGGTATTTGTTGGAATTTTAGCGCTTATATTTCGGCGTTAAGTTTGTCCTTTTCGTTTAGTCGCATTCTAGTCAATTTTCAAAGTTGCTTGTTCTTGTGTGGTCTAAGTGAGTCGAATTTCGGACGTCACAAGATTGATCTCATAAGTTTGATACGTGGAAGCCACGAGACTTAAGCGCCCCTTGAGAATTCTCACTTGAGTGAAAATATTTGAGTGGAGTGAATTTTTCATTGGAGTGAATTGTGAGGTTTTGTGGTGAGGGAAAAAGACGAGTGCGAGTGAATTTTCATTGGAGTGACTAGTGAGAATTTGTGGTGAGGAAACTTTATTCTTTATTGTTTTATACTAACCTTTTTCTTGCAGGTATAATGATTGACGGACGTCAATTTAAAACGATGTTAGGAGGGTTGGATAGAAGGTGGGAGAAGGAGTTTAAGCCTCAACAAAAAAAATATCGGAGGTGTGAAGAAGAGGAGATGTATGATGTGCATATTGATGAGAATAGGCGAGGTAGTAGAGTTGGAGGAGATACGTTGTTGAACATGGATCGTTATAGGAGATTTGATGAGGATAAGGGGTATAGAAGCCGAGAAGGGTATAGACTGAGTGGTACGAAGATGACAATTCCATTTTTCAGTGGGGAAGCCGATCCAAAGGTGTACCTTGAGTGGGAAGAGAGAATGGAGTGTGTATTTGAGAGACGGAAGGATTATACCGAAGCAATGAAGGTAAGACGAGCTTGCAGTGAGTTTACCGACTATGCTAGTACTTGGTGGGATAAGTTAGTAACACGTAGGAGACGATGTGGGGATGACCCTATAGTTACGTGGGATGAGATGAAAAGGGTGATGAGGAAACAATTTGTTCCAAATCACAATAATAGGAGAGGTGGTAGGAGAGATGAGCATGGCTTGTATGATGATTCATGGGCATCCACTTGGAGGGCGAGTTTGGAAGAGAACCACTGCGGTAGGCCAAAGAAGGAGTCAAGACGTGAAGCTAGCAAATATGAATATCAAGGTACATTTAAAAATTCAAATTCTAGTACTTGTGATATTATATGTTGTTGGTGTTTAGAGTTTGGGCATTATATCACCCAATGTCCAAAGGAGGAGATGACTGTAGTAAAACCGCCAATTGATGTCAAATCTAAAGTGGGGGTTGAGAGAATTGAGAAGGTTGGTACTCCACTAACTTCTGACTTGAGTATTGAGTGTTGTGCTGTGGAGGGTGAGTTATTAGATGATGTGCAAGTTGTTTCTTTTGGTCAACTGCCTACGAAGGAAATTTGTATTGATGAATCAATTTGTCATGAGTTGAAAGAGAAAAAAAATGAAATGGCCGAAAGAATGAGTGATCAAAAGAGTGAGATGACCATAGAAAGAAAAGAAAAAGAAAAAGAGGCCAAAGAAAAAGAAACAGAAAAAGAAAAGAAAAATGATTTTAAGGCCCAAGAGAGTGAAAAGAGTGAGTATGAGTGTGATTTAATTTTTTATAAATCTCTTCAAGTACCTTTGTACAAAGATGAGATTTATATACCTAGTGACGATATAGCCGGTTCAATCCCGAGCATTGTTATTTCTCATTTGCAGGGTTATGATGAAGTTGTGATGAGGAGACGAGCAAATGTGGGAGGTGTAAAAATGCAATGGGATGATCCATTTGGTGTTGAGAGCAATCACCGTGAGGTAAGCATAGTTGCCAACGCAACAACCTTGAGGTATGACTTTCGTTCTTATCTTATTTCATTGTTGTGTTGTATTCAAGAGTTTGGTGAGAGAGTTGAGAGTGGGATGTCTAAATGGTCTAATGGTGAATTAACCTTTGTCCCTAGGAATCATAGATTGGAGAATGATGAAATATTGAATAGATCAAATCTAAATGTTAGTGATTGTGATTTTTCAAAAGTTGTCAAATTGATGAGTTTTTGTTATGACAATGAATTGTATGCATTATGTTCAAATCTTTGTGATGAGTTAAATGTTTACATGGGTAGTACGCCTAGTGTGTTCTATTTGCATGATTCCTACTTGTTTGGTGAAGACTTTGGGAAGAGCATGAATGAATATAAGAATTTTTATGTGCATAATGAGTACAATTTTAAGGAGAATAAATTCTTCATTCTATATTCATTGCATGGGTTATGTACTAGTGATGCATATAGTGGTGTTTTTATCTTTGATAAAATGCATGATTATATGTGTTGGTTGCATATGAAGAGGTATGTTGAGTGGGATTGTGAGGCATGCATTGCATATAAGAGATTGACATTTTGCCTAGATTCTTATATCGTGCATGAACTATGTCTTATTCCTAGTGAGCTATGGTCGTACACGTGTATGGATATCATTTGTGTGTTGACTAGGTCTAAGAAGGGGAGAAATCTGATTTTTGTGATACTTAATAATATCTTGTTGATGTTATTTGGTGTCATTTGTTATTTAATGTTTGGTAAAGCTGACGAGTTTATAGGAAAGACAACGCTGATGTTGGAGTTTCCAGTGTTAATGGAGCGAGCTAACCATAGCGCCTACGAACTTAAATTGAAAGGTAAGCATGTTGATAATTTGATTAATTTTATTACTAACTTGCTTCGTTTTTGTGCAGTGGGGCAAGATTTGAGGACAAATCTTTTTGAAGAAGGGGAGTAGATACCATATGATATGAATCCACCTAACTCCACCTCAAAAGCTAGCTCAAGAGGGGAGGATTGTGAATTCATATATATTTTGCCCAAGACAACTCTTGCTAACCGATGTGGGACACATCATTCCCGACCCCTTTAGACTGCACGTCCTCGTGCCAACTCGTTCGTTAACCCGCACTCCAGGGCACTTCCAGGCATTCCGACCCCTTTAGACTGTACGTCCTCGTGCCAACTCCATCGTTAACCCGCACTTCAGGGCACTTCCAGGAACATGCACCCACACGACCAGTCAAGAGTATGGCTCTGATACCATATGATATGGATCTCGATACGAATAAATAGCAAACACGATTAAACAATCGCACCCTCTATTCAATTACGATAACAAGACTCGTGTGTTTTCCCGATCTTTGAAACAAGTAATGGATATGTGTGATATTCACCTCTAAACTAGCAAGAGTTTAGCAACAAATAAACACGAGAGAAACAATCGCGTTTCAAGAGAACCTCCAAAGAACCCGCCCTTGGCAACCCTCGTGAAAATCGATCGACAAACGCCACAAAAGATTAATCTTTTGATAAGTTTGATTTGATACAACGCAAAAGTTATAACGAAACTTAAGCTTGTGTTGAAAGAATTCTCAATATCATAAAAGATGAATAATAATCAATTGTTGTTTACAATGATGAAATTTTCGAGTATATATTGTCTCAAACTCAAAAGATATCAAATCTACTTGCCAAAATAAATAAAACTCTAAATTAGGAAAAAAAATCTGCTCTCCCATTCGTAAAGGACACGGACCCCGTGTAGAGGTCCGGAAGGGGGTCCGTGTAGGCACTGTAATTTTCATGGCTCGAAAGTAGTAGACACGGACCCCGTGTACAGGTTCGTGCTCGGGTCCGTGTAGGCTCGGGATTTCTCTTCCTCAAGTGTAATGGACACGGACCCCGTGTACGGGTCCGTGCTTGGGTCCGTGCAGCCTCGGTTCTTCAAAATAATGCTTGAATAATGTTCCTTCGGCTTTCCAACGTGCTCCCATGCATCACGAGCCCTTCTCCCTTGCTTATCAATCATTTGAACACCATGCCCGGCCACGTTCACATCACTTGTTCCAGGGGATTAAGGATGTGATTGGTCCGTGACGAGGCCTCGGGGTGGTCCAAGGTCGGTTGGTAGCATGACCATGCGTGGATTAAAGCTAGTGGACGCATAGTCTACATTTGTGGCTAGGTTCGATTGTTTCTTGGTGAAACTAGTGACGCACATGCATGGGGCTGAGGGTGGTTGTAATGACTCGAATCTTTGTTTTGAATGAAGTATTAATTAAGACATAATTAATGAGTTGTTAATTAAGTATTATCAAGAAATTGATAATTCGGGATTAAGCTGTTGGTATCCACCGAATTTTAAATGGATAACCCGACCTACTTCGGATTACATTATCTCGAGAAATCCAACTAGACCAATGAGATTTTGACACGTGGCAGATAAGATTTGTTCGGATTTTCTGAAATAGTGCGGATGCAGCCTATAAATTGAATCCGATTATTTTGTTTCCTTCCCCGCATTCTTCAGAGAGGGTTCTAGTTATACCATAGTTTCTAGTCAGTTTCGAGGGCACTTTGGTGTCGGGAAGTTTCGGAGCTAGTATCGACTCGAGAAAGAGTCGGTGAACTAAGATCGAGACATCATCAGCGGGCTAATGACGGACGCAGATATAATCCTAAATCCTTAGATAGTGATTTAAGGATCATTAGGGAGATCTTTGTAGAATGTTTGATCTGGTTTGTTAGTGATTTCTTTATGTTGGTATTGTCTAGGTTCAGAGCTTTCTGTCAAATTGTTTTAGTAAGGTACGTGATGTACTGACTAAGATATCCAAGCGTAGTATACACACTTATATGCTGCATATTTATCTGTTGCATGATACATGTTTTACTGCTTTGGCATATTATGCATGACATATCATGTTGAGCCTGATATCTTTTGAGATATACCTCGTTTGTTGGGGCCGCTCAGCTCTATTCTATATTGTGGACGATGGGGCATCGAGAGCTACAGTGTCCGACGGGATCCGCGGGCTCTGATGACCTGGACATTTCAGGTCCACGTCTTGATGATGAGTGTGGGAGCCAAAACATGCCTAGGGCAGATCAGAGACTACACACACAGGCGCCTCTAGACTGAGCATGAGATTCTTTACTTGATCCTTGATATCCGAGCATATTGCATTTCGCATGCATCATATTAGTTTGTATACTCGTACATTCTCGTATTGGGCGATTGTCGCTCACGTCCTTGTTTTCATCTTGGGCACCCTATTCCACGGGGCAGGTCTTAGGTTGGACGGTTCGGACGACCAGGGCAATGGCTAGAGCAGTTGGGTTTTCGGTGGTGATCCAGTGGAGGTTTTCTGTGGTTTATCGTTTTCTCGTTCAGAATTATGTTTTGTTAGGGTTGTATTAACCTTTAAGACTGCTGTTATTGTTTTGTTTTCGTTTGGGTTGTAGGATGATTAAGAATTTGGTTTCCGCTGTTTAATTGTTGGTATTAAGTTTAATGTTGCATGTTTATTAGTCTGTTTAGTAGTGGCTCGGGTAAGGGAGCTACATTTGGTGGTATCAGAGCATGCAAAGATTTTGGGACATTAGTAATTTTGTTTTGAGGATTTAGAGGTTGATTTTAGTTTGCTTTCAGATGTCAGGAGATGGAAGCAGTCACGTTAGTGTGGGACATGGCCGTTATGGCGACGACGAGGCTGGCCGAGAACATCGTCGTAGAGATCGTGACGGAAGGCGTCACCGAGATCATGATGAAAGGAGATGTAACACCTCTTGCTCTGATATCTTAAAATAACAGCGGAATTTTAAAATTTTACTCTTATAGGAAGGAATGATTTAAAACTTCTTGACATAAACACATTTTCAATATTTACAACCAAAAGTATAAATACATGATCAATCAAATAATGCAACAAAAGACAAAACATCATTTTAATGATTATGCCAAAGTGCTAGCAAAATACTCTTCTTCCTTCCCTCTCTTATGCATATGACCCCGGCTCCAATCAACGTCCTGGTACGTCACTCTTATCTGCATCACATGAATAACTGAAATGAGTATAAAACTCAGCAAGTGGAACTCTTACGTAGCAATGTACATATCATACTCTGTAAAACATAGCTTTGAAATCATTAAATACCATCAACTCTGAAACATGAATAATCATAACAATAACGATGTTATTTCTCTTTTCTCTGGTGGATTGATATCTATATAGTATCTCTGTCTCTGTACCTATATCTCATCGATATAAATCGATAACTCTGAGGGATATAAGTCTATGGTCGTTGATCAACTAATTGCATGCAATCTCTGACTATGTATCTATCAATCCATAAAACATTTGAACTCTCTCTTGGGCATTTTATCAAACACTTTGCATACTCTTTCTCTTGTATTCCTTTTTTTACAATTGAGACATAAAATGCCTCCAATATATATAACAAGTGTATCAATACATAATCAAGAATCAAATGAAGGGAATAGCACATTAAAACCATGGAAATAACATACATATATTATCATGTGAGCACAAGGAATGAAATTCCACTTACAACCACTTGGAAACTAGAATATATCTCTTGGTACACAACCTACAACAATAAACCATGAAATAAACCATCAACATCTCAATAATCATAAACCAATATCAATTAATCCATAAAACCAACACAATCACCAAACCCATGATTTCTCCCAACACCAAAACCAAGAATAAACTATACCAAAAGCTTACCTTAGCTTCCTTGAACCCAAAAAATAACCTTCTCCTCACTTCAATAATCCAACAAGAGGCTTGAATAAAGAGAATAAAAGAAAGAAAATGGAACCCTTGCTCACCCCTTGAGAGAAGAATCGAGAATGATGGGAGAAATGAGAGAAAATAGAGCAACACTTGTATATAAGCATTTAAAACTCCAAAAACACGACTTTAAAAAAATCGCTGGCCGCCCGGGCAGAAATCCTTTTCCGCCCGGGCGCGGAACTCTCGGCAAAAATACATTATTTTTTAACAAGGGCCGCCCGGGCGCACATCAATTCCTGCCCGGGCGCGCACTCTACGCACTGCCACTTCAAAGATTGCTTCTGAAACGCCTCTTTCCTTCATAATTTGGAAAAGTGGTAAACTACAACGTTGTAGCTCTATGTCTTATCTTGAATCCCTCAAAATTTCAGATCATTTGGAGGTTGAGTAAAAGGTTATGCCCATTCTCCCAACATGTGTCACTGGAGGAACGTCGAAACACACGACACACTTCGGGGCACTTTTGGCTTATCTTCCACAATGATTTGAACAAAACCCAAAACAAAAAAGTTATAGCCTTATGTCTTATCTAACCACTCCAATTGGCCTCACCTTATTTGGATCAATAAACCATTTATCATGAATTAAATCGCAACGCCGCTACAATAGCACTACACATCATCTATAACCAACCATACTAAAATGATAAATCGAAACTTTTAACATCCAAACTATACTTAAACTTGACCAAGTAGTCAATAAACTTATGAAATCTTAAACCGTACCATACACCAGGCTTGGATATTACAGGAGACGTTGGAATCATGTCAACATTATGGATTTCATGAAGATTGAACCTCATCCGTTGACCGGAGATGAGAATGTTGATGTTGCTGAAGCTTGGGTTGATATCATGGAGCAGTGTTTTCGAGTGTTGCACTATGAAGAAGATGAGAAGATGGATGGATTTGTTAAAGGATTATGAATGATCGCGAAATCAAGTACCATCCAGGATCAGCGAATCTTACAGCTGATGCTCTTAGTCGCAAGGTGAGATTATCCACACTTCAAACAAGTTTCATATCAAGTGTAATCCAAGATTGTTGTTCTCTGAGATTTCACTTCCGTCATAAAAAAGGAATGTAACACATTCGAGTAACGAGCATTTTATCTGAACCGATGTTGTATGCCAAAATTAGAGAAGCTCAGTTTTCTGATCCGAAGGTGGAAGAGTTAGCAAGGTTAGCTAACGGAGACAACACATCTGGCTTTGCGTTCCAAACAAATGGAACCTTGTGTCTGTCAGGATGAATCGTAGTTCCAGAAGATTCTAAATTGAGAGACGAGATTTTATCTCAAGCTCATAGGAGTAAGTTGAGTATCCACCCTGGAAGCATGAAAATGTATAAGGATTTGAAGACCAGGTTTTGGTGGAAAGGTATGAAGAGAAGTGTTTACCAGTTTGTAGCCAAGTGTTTGGTTTGTCAGCAAGTGAAAGCTGAACATCGACGACCAGGAGGATTACTTCAGAATATTCTTATCCTGAGTGGAAGTGGGAGCATGTAACGATGGATTTTGTCACCCACTTGCCGTTGTCTTATAAGAATTGTGATGCAATTTGGGTTATTGTGGACCGACTGACTAAGTCAGCACATTTCATTCCGTATGGTCGGGAATATAGTTTCAATCGCATGGCAAGATCATACATCCAAGATATTCTTAAATATCATGGTGTGCCAACAAGTATATTCAGTGACAGAGATCCACCCTTTACCTCAAGGTTTTGGGGAAGTTTTCAAAAAGCGTTGGGAACGACATTGAGTCTGAGTAATGCCTATCATCCAGAGACCGATGGTCAGTCTGAGAGGACTATTCAGACACTCGAGGACATGTTGTGTGCTTGTGCTTTGGATTTTGGATCAACATTGCATGATCATTTGCCGCTTGTAGAGTTTGCATATAACAATAGCTACCACAGTAGCATTGGTATGGTTCCGTTCGAAGCATTGTATGGTAGACGTTGTCGTACTCCTTTGTTTTGGGACGAAGTAGGAGAACGACAAGTGCAAGAACCTGAATTAGTGCAACAAGCGATTGATGTAGTGGAATTGATCAAGAAAAGAATTAAAACTGCACAAGATCGTCAATCGAGTTACGTGAATACCAAGCGTAGACCTCTACAGTTTCAGTCAGGGGAAAAAGTTTTCCTTAAAGTTTCACTGTAACGTACCGTACTTTCCATACTCAAAATTTGCGGAAAAATAAAAAAAAATCTTGAATGTAAACATTCATACGGTCGTCACTCAACATTCTTAAAAATAGATCTCATAATCATTCGTCACCAATAAAAATTTTGCTAAAAGAAACTGTCTCCAAATATTTCGCATCCAGATATTTAAAAATCAGAGTATTTTTAAACTTCGCATAAAACGTAAACATTGCGGTCCTCGGGTCTATCCTGCCACTCAGTCCAAGCCTGCCCCTTGGTCACCACCTCCTGTCTCCTCAACATAGTCACCTACATCGATCAAGTCTAGTGAGTCTAAAGACTCAACACGTATAAACTGGAATAACGAGTACTACGTAATAAAATCGCATGCAACTTTAAAATAGGACATACATAACTTGAAACTTGAACTTGCATAATAAACTCGGACATACGTACGTACATAATTAGACGTGCCGTCAACATAAACTTTCATAAACATACTGCATACTTGAACATACATAACTTCATCATTTTCGTAGAGGATGTTTCAAAGCAAGTGACCCATACATAATAAACGCCTGATCAGACAAACCACAGTACTGGGCTGACAGAGATGTATCCACTGCCACATACATGAGATCCCCGTTCATAATTTAACGGGCTGGTTGGTCCCCGTTCATAATTTAACGCTTTCCAATCATGATCTAACCCGTTCATAATTTAACGGGGGGGAGAGGTCCTCGGCCACGTTCACCGACTTCCAGACCCATTCATAATTTGGTCACAAGACATTTAGCATTTCTCAAAAACTAGGGGAGTCAATCGGGTCGGGTGGGTCGGGTTACGGATCAACCCGCGTATTTTTTTTTTTTCAACCCGAACCCAACCCGAACCCGAAGCAACCCCAAAACCCCCAACCCGAACACGAACCCGTCTAACCCGCCCAACCCGAATTTTTTTTAATTTTTTTTAAAAAAAATTCGAAAAAATAAGAAATAATAATAATATGTCATATAGCTAACTTTTCTAATAATATCCTCACAAGTTTCTAATAAATATTCAAAACACATAATGATAATAATAAAATTTAGAGTTCGAACAACGCTTGATAAAAGAAAACGGTGCATGTAAAATTGAAAATCTCTGCAGCAAACATATGATCGAGACATCTTGGATCCTTCTGTAAAATCTTTTTGTTGTATTTGCCTGAGAGCTCATAAATGAAAACTTTTAACCTTCCAACCAAGTCATCTTCCAAAAAATCAGAGGCACTTCCTGATATTCAATTGATAGACATATTAAGCAAAATTATAAGTTCAAGTTAACAATATCTCAAAAGAAGTTGAAGAGCTAGCAACAAAGTATAAAACATGACAATGGGGCATGCACTCATTTTTTTTCGTAGAACACAAATCAATTTTTGGAAAACACTTTTCAAAACAATCGAATATATGTGCACTTTTAATTAACTCCCAAAGTAGTCCAAAACAGACTCTCTAACACAAATACCCAGAAGAAATGCTTCATACGCTTTAACAACAGCTTGCACGAAAACAAAACCCGTTAACTTACCATTAGCAGCTTTATGATATAATGAATACATACAATACCAGATGACACCATAAATTGGCGTAAACTTCTCTAGCAATCACTACTTTGTTTGTATATTGCATTCCACTTATATCATAGTTTTCTTAATTGTTCTACATTTGTTTGTATCGAACATTTAAATAACATTTAAAAAATTAAAATAGGAAAGGGTGAAAGTTTTCAAAAATTATGAATTTATAAAAGTTAACTTACTTTTGAACACTAGGTATCATAGCGTCGTTAGAATCATCAATAATCCGTTGCAGCATTGTTTGATCCAGCATCCTCATTTATGAATAAATTCATAACATTTTCAGTCAAATCATCCAACCTCACCTCCGTAGTTTCTACAAAAATAAAATATTAGTAAAAAAGATAACTTTAAAATGAAAATAACAAGAAGAATCACTAACCTTTCTGTCCAACTAACCAATCTCTACAACAAACCAACGCCTCAACAACATCAGGCTTCATTGCACTACGATATTGGTCAAGTATCCTACCACCCGTGCTAAAAGCTGATTCAGAAGCAACTGTAGAAATGGGACACTCAAAATATCTCTGGCCATTTGTGCAAGTTCAGGATACCTAAATTGGTAAGCTTTCCAAAATGCAAGAACATCACATTTTGAAGATCTACCAATTTTCGGTCCATCCAAATAAAGATCTAATTGACTCTTTTGAGCTCTATCATTTAATTCTGTTCTTTGAAATGTGTCAAATTCCTACAACATAAATTAAATGTATTGGTAACGAAAAGTAAAAAATAGTGAGAAAAAGAAAAAATTATCATAAATACCTTAAAAACATCCATGCATCCACTGTCTGAATTTAGAGGAAGAGAAGCACTATCATCAATGCGACTGTGAGAACTCGTAGATGTATTGCTACTACTTGATTTAGAAGCAAGGCCCATATATTCCTCAAACAAAGAAACTAATTTAGACTTCACCAGACTTAATTCGTTACTACCATGTCCGTATAACTTGTTGTAACAAAACTCAACAAACTCAGGATATTACAATCTCCCCTCCTTAAGGGAATTTCGTCCTCGAAATTGACGTCACTGTGAAAACAACTCAGGATACTTCTCTTTCATCTCATCCTCTGGTTCCCACATGGCTTCTTCAATCAAATGATTCCTCTAAAGGACTTTACCAATGCTGATCTCTTTGTTTCTCAACACTTTAACTTTGCGATCCAGAATCTGGACTGGAATCTCTTGGTACGTCAAATTCGGAATCAAATCCAATGGCTCGTGGCGAAGAACATGGGAAGGATTCGCAATATACTTCCTGAGCATAGAGACGTGAAAAATATTGTGAACTCTGTCAAGATCTGGCGGTAGGGCTAACCTGTAAGCTCGATCAACAACTCTGTCCAAGATATCAAATGGACCAATAAATCTCGGACTCAACTTTCCCTTCTTTCCAAACCGCATCACACCCTTAAGAGGTGCTATCTTCAAGAACACATGGTCGCCAACCTCAAACTCCAACGATCTACGACGCACATCAGCATAGCTCTTCTTTCTCGACTGTGCTGTCTTCATTCTCTCTCGAATTACCGCAACAACATCAGCTGTCTGTTGGACCAACTCTGAACCCAACATCTTTCTCTCACCAATCTCATCCCAATACAAGGGAGATCTACACTTCCTGCCATAAAGTGCTTCATACGGTGCCATGCCAATCGTCGCTTGGTAGCTATTATTGTACGTGAACTCAACCAGAGGCAATTTGGAATCCCAGCTACCTGAATAATCAATAGTACAAGCTCTGAGCATACCCTCTAGAATTTGAATAACTCTATCTGATTGACCGTCACTCTGGGGGTGATATGATGTACTAAAATCTAACCGTGAACCTATAGCTTTGTGCAAACTCTTCCAAAACTCTGAAGTAAATCTAGGGTAACGATCAGACACGATCGAAACAGGAACACCATGAAGTCTAACAATCTCTCCTATGTACTCTTCGGCATATTGCTTCATGGAATACGTCGTCTTGACTGGGAGAAAATGCGCTGACTTGGTCAATCGATCAACAATAACCCATGAAAGGATCGAGTAGGGGGAGCACCGTTGAGCTACAATAGCTCGGTTCTTGAAATATTGAACACCGATGAATTAAATCGAGTTTGGTTAAAAACCAAGCGGAAGATACTCGAAATAATCTTTCGTAGAAACCGATTAAATATTTTGTAAATCATTTAAGGTATATGCAAGTTGAATGAGTAAAAAGATTTTCGGTGGAAGCATTTTATCAAACACTTGGTATGCAATATTTTGGTATTTGAAGAACACAAAAAAATGCTTCAACAATGCATCTTTAAAACTAATGGAAATGTTAAGTAAATGTAATAAACAAATAGACACGAATTTGTTTATGGATGTTCGGAGATTTCAACTCTCCTGCGTCACCCCTTCTTCCCCTTGGGAAGGATTCACTAGAAGACTTTGATTTATACAACACATTGTACAAACTCATTCAGCTAGGACTTACCCACTGTCTAAACTGAACTCCTAGCACTCAAGATTGTAGGCAGCACCTCACAATCAGCATATTGTTTAATGTCTCATATACAAAGACTACATACACAAGTTTTACGTCTTTGTGCAAGACTCACTCAACTAAACTGTGAACTTCAAATCTCTCGTATATGTGTGAGTGATCGTGTGTGAGGAATATATCAGTTACAGTGGACATCTCAAATGTATCCTCACACAAAGGCTTGTGCTCTCAACTAGCAGATTTCTTCATGCTAACTGCCCATGCTTTGAATCCACTTCAAAAGCTCTTGTTTGATCTTCAATATGTTTGTATTTATAGGCTCCAACACTGATATATACGTTAGATACAAGAATATGACCGTTTGAAAAGTTTCTGTACTGTTTCTGAGATTGCAACGGTCAAATTCAGCTTGCTGGGCATTTTCCCGACTGGTCAACTCTGGTCAACTGGTCAACTCTGGTCAACTCAACTGGTCATTCAGTTGGACTGGTTCAGTTTCAGTTGGTCAGCAGCTGGTTCAGTTCAGTTGGTTGGTCAGCTGGTCAGCAGTTGGTTCAGTTTCAGCAGGTGTGCTGAAATCAGTCTAGCTGATTTCAGTTTGTGCAGAACCAGTAGCTTCATCGCCATTTATCAGCCTCTTAAGCTTCGATTCAAACTTCGACTTCTGAGAATGATTTGTAGATCTTTGTCTTATCTTTCCAACGCATACTGAATCGCTTCGTTTTGATAACCGAGCTGAGAGATATGACCAAACAACGGCAGCTGCTCAAACACAACTGATTGTTGTTTTCGTGTGATCAGTTCGGTAATTTAGCGATCAGTTAGACCATGATAACATCCGATTTTGCCCAACTGACGTGAAATACAACTTGTTCCAAATTAAGTTTTCCGCTCAGTCCAATTGGCGGATTGTCATTTGGATCAACCAGTTTAGAGATATCTTCAAAACACCGAAACTTGCCAGAAATTCAATTTGTGCAGAATTCAGTTTCAGCTTGCTTCTTGTGTTTGCAACTTCACACTTGAGTAAATATGTTAGAAACACAATAACAAATTTTGTTAACATCAAAATCAAGATTGCGAACTTGAAAAGTTCCAACAATCTCCCCCTTTTTGATGATCACAAAACTTGGATAAACAATCAACTCAACTAACATATTTCTCCCCCTTTTTGTGTGAATCAAAAAGTCATATTTTCAAAACATTTTAAACAAACTTTTCTCCCCCTCAATATTTAAAAATAATCTACTCATTAAAATTATAATGAGTTCTCCCCCTATATTTTAGAAATTTTGAAAATGTAAAAGAGGAGGGATAACTAACCAACTTTCTCCATGGCTCATTGTCTGCTGCAGCACATATGCTATGTCTTCAACAAATAAACTGTAATTTCTCTTGCATAATTAGGCTGCAAATTTTATAGCGCTGTAAACCTCTACGAGTCTAGTTTGCAACGCAAAAAGCGGTTCGTCATTTGGACACTCGAGCTAAGAGATATGTCATTTTTCCCACGGTTGCTGCAAGCTGCGCAAAAATTCAGTTTTGCATATATATGTGTAAAAAATCTGAAATTTCGAATTTTAAACATCAAAATCAGTTTCAATGTTATTTCAAGAACAACCCGCTCTGATACCACTTGATAGGATCGAGTAGGGGGAGTACTGTTGAGCTACAATAGCTCGGTTCTTGAAATATTGAACACCGATGAATTAAATCGAGTTTGGTTAAAAACCAAGCGGAGGATATTCGAAATAATCTTTCTTAGAAACTGATTAAATATTTTGTAAACCATTTAAGGTATATGCAAGTTGAATGAGTAAAAAGATTTTCGGTGGAAGCATTTTATCAAACACTCGGTATGCAATATTTTGGTATTTGAAGAACACAAAAAAATGCTTCAACAATGCATCTTTAAAACTAATGGAAATGTTAAGTAAATGCAATAAACAAATAGACACGAATTTGTTTATGGATGTTCGGAGATTTCAACTCTCCTGCGTCACCCCTTCTTCCCCTTGGGAAGGATTCACTAGAAGACTTTGATTTATATAACACCTTGTACAAACCCATTCAGCTAGGACTTACCCACTGCCTAAACTGAACTCCTAGCACTCAAGATTGTAGGCAGCACCTCACAACCAGCATATTGTTTAATGTCTCATATGCAAAGACTACATACATAAGTTTTACGTCTTTGTGCAAGACTCACTCAACTAAACTGTGAACTTCAACTCTCTCGTATATGTGTGAGTGATCGTGTGTGAGGAATATATCAGTTACAATGGACATCTCAAATGTATCCTCACACAAGGGCTTGTGCTCTCAACTAGCAGATTTCTTCATGCTAACTGCCCATGCTTTGAATCCACTTCAAAAGCTCTTGTTTGATCTTCAATATGTTGTATTTATAGGCTCCAACACTGATATATATGTTAGACACAAGAATATGACCGTTTGAAAAGTTTCTGTACTGTTTCCGAGATTGCAACGGTCAAATTCAGCTTGCTGGGCATTTTCCCGACTGGTCAACTCTGGTCAACTGGTCAACTCAACTGGTCATTCAGTTGGACTGGTTCAGTTTCAGTTGGTCAGCAGCTAGTTCAGTTCAGTTGTTTGGTCAGCTGGTCAGCAGTTGGTTCAGTTGGTTCAGTTTCAGCAGGTGTACTGAAATCAGTCTAGCTGATTTCAGTTTGTGTAGAACCAGTAGCTTCATCGCCATTTATCGGCCTCAAAAGCTTCGATTCAGACTTCAACTTCTAAATATGATTTGTATATCTTTGTCTTATATTTCCAACGAATACTGAATCGCTTCGTTTCGATAACCGAGCTGAGAGATATGACCAAAATACGGCAGCTGCTCAAACACAACTGATTGCTGTTTTCGTGTGATCAGTTCGGTAATTGAGCGATCAGTTAGACCATGATAACATCCGATTTTGCCCAACTGACGTGAAATACAACTTGTTCCAAATTGCGTTTTCTGATCCGTCCAATTGGCGGATTGTCATTTGGATCATCCAGTTTAGAGATATCTTCAAAAGACCGAAGCTTGCCAGAAATTCAGTTTGTGCAGAATTCAGTTTCAGCTTGCTTCTTGTGTTTGCAACTTCACACTTGAGTAAATATTTTGGAAACACAATAACAAGTTTTGTTAACATAAAAATCAAGATTGCGAACTTGAAAAGTTCCAACAACCCAAATAGAGTTGAAACCTTTCTGCATCCTGGGAAGACCAGTCACGAAATCCATCGTAATATGCTCCCATTTCCATTGAGGAATCGGTAATGACAACAATGTCTCAGCAGGTCTCTGATGCTCAATCTTCACCTGCTGACAAGTTAGGCACTGAGAAATAAACATGGCAATATCTTTCTTCATACCTGGCCACCAATAGAGTCTACGAAGATCCTGATACATCTTGGTACTACCTGAGTGTATCAAATATGGCGCGGTATGTGCCTCTGTTAAGACGTCACGTCGAATATCGTCACCAATAGGAACACAAATACGGCCTCTGAATGTCGTCAAACCATCTCCATTCATCCCAAACTCTGAATTACCTCTCTCCTCTGCTCTAGCTCTCATCTCTGATAACTGTACATCATTGGCTTGCTCTCTATGGATCATGTCCGTCAATGTAGCCCGAATAACCAACGCTGAAAAGCAAGCAATGGTTCCCGGTACTACTAAAGCTATCTCCTCTCGTTGCAAGTCCAACAACAATGGCTTCTGAATCATAGAACTCAAAGAAGAACTTGACTTACGACTCAAAGCATCCGCTACAACATTTGCCTTCCCTGGGTGGTAGTTAATCGTCACATCATAGTCTTTGACAAGCTCTAACCACCGTCTCTGTCGCATATTGAGTTCTTTCTGAGAAAACAAATACTTCAAACTCTTGTGGTCCGTGAAAATTTCACATTTTTCGCCATATAAATAATGTCTCCAGATTTTCAAGGCGAAAACCACAGCTGCTAGCTCCAGATCGTGCGTAGGATAATTCTTCTCATAGTCCTTCAACTGGCGAGAAGCATAAGCTATAACTTTCCCACGTTGCATCAGCACTGCACCAAGACCCTTCTTCGACGCATCAGTATAAACAACAAAGTCCTCTGTACCACTGGGCAATGCAAGTACCGGAGCTGTCGTCAATTTATCTTTCAATTCTTGGAATCCACTCTGGCATTCATTGGACCACTCAAACTTCACAGTTTTCCTCATCAGATTGGTTAACGGCAGGGCAATCTTGGAAAAATCTGAAATAAAGCGACGATAATAACCCGCCAAACCAAGAAAACTGCGTACCTCTGATACAGTGGTAGGAATAGGCCACTTCTGTATCGCCTCAATCTTTGCTGGATCAACAGCTAACCCATCCTTCGAGACCACATGGCCTAAGAAAGAAATATGCTCCAACCAGAAGTCATATTTCTTCAACTTAGCATACAGCCTATTTTCTCTCAACAACTGAAGAACCACTCTGAGGTGTTCTGAGTGAAGCTCTCTGGTCTTGGAATAGATCAATATGTCATCAATAAAAACAATGACAAAACTATCCAAATACGGCTTGAACACCCGGTTCATAAGATCCATGAAGACTGAAGGAGCATTAGTCAGACCAAACGACATAACCAGAAATTCGTAATGACCATACCTGGTCCGAAATGCCGTCTTAGGGATATCAGATTCCCTAACTTTCAACTGATAATAACCAGATCGTAGATCAATCTTTGAAAACACTGTAGCCCCCTGCAATTGGTCAAAAAGATCATCTATCCGTGGCAACGGATACTTATTCTTAATCGTCACTTTGTTGATTTCTCTGTAGTCAATGCACAACCGCAAAGACCCATCTTTCTTTTTGACAAAAAGAATTGGAGCTCCCCAAGGCGAAGAACTCGGCCGAATAAAACCTTTATCCAAAAGATCTTGCAACTGCATCTTCAACTCTTTCATCTCTGTAGGGGCCATTCTATATGGAGCCTTAGAAATAGGAACCGTACCCGGAACTAAATCAATCACAAACTCTACATCTCTGTCTGGCGGTAAACCCGGCACATCATCCTCAAATACATCAGAGAATTCTCTTACAACATCAATATCATCAATATTCAACTTCACAATTCCATCCATATCAACAATCGAAGCCAAAAACCCATCACAACCTCTAAACAACAACTTCTTAGCCTCAAGGCACGAAATAAAAGGAAGAACCAGCGAAGTACCTACACTGGCAAGCATAGCTTCCTTATTTGCATGATCTGCAAATTTTACCGTCTTGACAACGCAATCAATCACTGCACGGTAAGTTGATAGCCAATCCATGCCAAGTACAATATCAAACGCAACCTTCGGAATAACAATCAAATCAGCATAAACCACTCGCTCATCGATTTGAACAGAACACGAATACACAATAGACGTCGGTCACAACACATCTCCCGAAGGCAATACAACATTAAACTGGAGGGGAATAGCAGAAGGAGCTATACCAAAGATCTCAAAAATAGTTCAGACATAAAAGAATGAGTAGCACCTGTATCATTCAATGTCGTAGCTACTCTGCCTGAAATTAAGATAGTACTAGAGATCACAGAAGAATCAGGACTTATACTTTCCTTCGTCATGGTGAAAATGTGACCCTGCACCTTCTCTTTACCCGATCCTCTCAGACAATCTTTGGCAATATGGCCTGCAGTGCCACATCGGTAACAAGTATAAGAACCAAACCTGCACTCACCTCTATGAGGCCTATTGCACTTGGGACACAATGGCTTCTCTGGATCAAATGGAATTGCTGGTACTTTAAAACTCGGTTCCATCTTGCCTTTCCCTTTGAATCTATCTTTTCCTCTTTGGCTTGAACCTTGAATTCTCTGAGCCATAGCCTGCTGCCTCGCCTGTCTCTCTCTTGCAATATCTTTCTCATCTTGCTCGGCTAACAGTGCTTTAGCCACTATCTCTTTGAATGTTACCGCCTTCGACATATTAATGTCTCTTCTGATCTCTGCTCGAAGGCCTCTAATGAAATGAGGACCTTTGTCTTTGTCATTGGAGGCAATATTTGGGGCAAACAGACAGCCCTCCTCGAACTTCAGAATGTACTCACCAACATTAAAATCTCCTTGGCGAAGCTCTAAAAATTCAGTCACCTTCCTAGCTCGAAGTGCATCTGGAAAGTACTTGTCATAGAAGAGATCAGTGAACTCTTGCCACTTCATTGCCGGAACATCAACACCTACTTTGGTAGCATTCCACCATATACGTGCAGCCTTGACTAGCATAAACAATGCACAACCAACTCTGTCCTTGTCTTCATAGTTGAGTTGATCAAAGATCGCCTCAAGTGCTTTGATCCACTCTACAGCCACCAATGGATCAGTGCTTCCTGCAAACTCAGGCGGATCCATTCTCTTGAAAGCAGTAAATACCCCATCGGTTCCAACTGTTTGAACCACTTGGTCTCTTCCTTGGCCTCTAACTTGACCTGTACCTTGCATACGGAGTAACTGTTGGATCTGCTCACTATGAACCTTGGCTTGCTCTTTCAATAACTTGTCGAACTCGTCGACAACTCTAGATGAAGAACTATCCTCACCTTCTGAATCATTTCTCTTAGGAGGCATAACTCCTCTAATGTGCTCACACAATACAAATCAATAGATTACAATGAATAGATGTAGAAGACGACATACCCGGACAGTTGAAAGTAGACGAAGTCATATGCATTGGTCCGAAGAACGGTGCTCTGATACCACTAAATGTAACACCTCTTGCTCTAATCTCTTAAAATAACAGCGGAATTTTAAAATTTTACTCTTATAGGAAGGAATGATTTAAAACTCTCTTGACATAAACACATTTTCAATATTTACAACCAAAAGTATAAATACATGATCAACCAAATGATGCAACAAAAGACAAAACATCATTTTAATGATCATGCCAAAGTGCTAGCAAAATACTCTTCTTCCTTCCCTCTCTTATGCATATGACCCCAGCTCCAATCAACGTCCTGGTTCGTCACTCTTATCTGCATCACATGAATAACTGAAATGAGTATAAAACTCAGCAAGTGGAACTCTTACGTAGCAATGTACATATCATACTCTGTAAAACATAGCTTTGAAATCATTAAATACCATTAACTCTGAAACATGAATAATCATAACAATAACGATGGTATTTCTCTTTTCTCTGGTGGATTGATATCTATATAGTATCTCTATCTCTGTACCTATATCCCATCGATATAAATCGATAACTCTGAGGGATATAAGCCTATGGTCGTTGATCAACTAATTGCATGCAATCTCTGACTATGTATCTATCAATCCATAAAACATTTGAACTCTCTCTTGGGCATTTTATCAAAAACTTTGCATACTCTTTCTCTTGTATTCCCTTTTTTACAATTGAGACATAAAATGCCTCCAATATATATAACAACTGTATCAATACATAATCAAGAATCAAATGAAGGGAATAGCACATTAAAACCATTGAAATACCATACATATATTATCATGTGAGCACAAGTAATGAAATTTCACTTACAACCACTTGGAACCTAGAATATATCTCTTGGTACACAACCTACAAAAATAAACTATGAAATAAACCATCAACATCTCAATAATCATAAACCAATATCAATTAATCCATAAAACCAACACAATCACCAAACCCATGATTTCTCCCAACACCAAAACCAAGAATAAACTATACCAAAAGCTTACCTTAGCTTCCTTGAACCCAAAAAATAACCTTCTCCTCACTTCAATAATCCAACAAGAGGCTTGAATAAAGAGAATAAAAGAAAGAAAATGGAACCCTGGCTCACCCCTTGAGAGAAGAATCGAGAATGATGGGAGAAATGAGAGAAAATAGAGCAACACTTGTATATAAGCACTTAAAACTCCAAAAACACGACTTTAAAAAATCGCTGGCCGCCCGGGCAGACATCCTTTTCCGTCCGGGCGCGGAACTCTCGGCAAAAATACATTATTTTTGAACAAGGGCCCCCCGGGCGCACATCAATTCCCGGCAGTGCGTAGAGCCGCCAGGGCGCGCACTCTACGCACTGCCACTTCAAAGATTGCTTCTGAAACGCCTCTTTCCTTCATAATTTGGAAAAGTGGTAAACTACAACGTTGTAGCTCTATGTCTTATCTTGAATCCCTCAAAATTTCAGATCATTTGGAGGTTGAGTAAAAGGTTATGCCCATTCTCCCAACATGTGTCACTGGAGGAACGTCGAAACACCCGACACACTTCGGGGCACTTTTGGCTTATCTTCCACAATGATTTGAACAAAACCCAAAACAACAAAGTTATAGCCTTATGTCTTATCTAACCACTCCAATTGGCCTCACCTTATTTGGATCAATAAACCATTTATCATGAATTAAATCGTAACGCCGCTACAATAGCACTACACATCATCTATAACCAACCATACTAAAATCATAAATCGAAACTCTTAACATCCAAACTATACTTAAACTTGACCAAGTAGTCAATAAACTTATGAAATCTTAAACCGTACTGTACACCAGGCTTGGATATTACAGGAGACGTTGGAATCGTGTCAACATTATGGATTTCATGAAGATTGGACCTCATCCGTTGACCGGAGATGAGAATGCTGATGTTGCTGAAGCTTGGGTTAATATCATGGAGCAGTGTTTTCGAGTGTTGCACTATGACGAAGATGAGAAGATGGATGGATTTGTTAAAGGATTATGAATGATCGCGAAATCAAGTACCATCCAGGATCAGCGAATCTTACAGCTGATGCTCTTAGTCGCAAGGTGAGATTATCCGCACTTCAAACAAGTTTCATATCAAGTGTAATCCAAGATTGTTGTTCTCTGAGATTTCACTTCCGTCATAAAAAAGGAATGTAACACATTCGAGTAACGAGCATTTTATCTGAACCGATGTTGTATGCCAAAATTAGAGAAGCTCAGTTTTCTGATCCGAAGGTGGAAGAGTTAGCAAGGTTAGCTAACGGAGACAACACATCTGGCTTTGCGTTCCAAACAAATGGAACCTTGTGTCTGTCAGGATGAATCGTAGTTCTAGAAGATTCTAAATTGAGAGACGAGATTTTATCTCAAGCTCATAGGAGTAAGTTGAGTATCCACCCTGGAAGCATGAAAATGTATAAGGATTTGAAGACCAGGTTTTGGTGGAAAGGTATGAAGAGAAGTGTTTACCAGTTTGTAGCCAAGTGTTTGGTTTGTCAGCAAGTGAAAGCTGAACATCGACGACCAGGAGGATTACTTCAGAATATTCTTATCCTGAGTGGAAGTGGGAGCATGTAACAATGTATTTTGTCACCCACTTGCCGCAGTCTTCTAAGAATTGTGATGCAATTTGGGTTATTGTGGACCGACTGACTAAGTCAGCACATTTCATTCCGTATGGTCGGGAATATAGTTTCGATCGCATGACAAGACTATACATCCAAGAGATTCTTAAATATCATGGTGTGCCAACAAGTATATTCAGTGACAGAGATCCACTCTTTACCTCAAGGTTTTGGGGAAGTTTTCAAAAAGCGTTGGGAACGACATTGAGTCTGAGTACTGCCTATCATCCAGAGACCGATGGTCAGTCTGAGAGGACTATTCAGACACTCGAGGACATGTTGTGTGCTTGTGCTTTGGATTTTGGATCAACATTGCATGATCATTTGCCGCTTGTAGAGTTTGCATATAACAATAGCTACCACAGTAGCATTGGTATGGCTCCGTTCGAAGCATTGTATGGTAGACGTTGTCGTACTCCTTTGTTTTGGGACGAAGTAGGAGAACGACAAGTGCAAGAACCTGAATTAGTGCAACAAGCGATTGATGTAGTGGAATTGATCAAGAAGAGAATTAAAACTGCACAAGATCGTCAATCGAGTTACGCGAATACCAAGCGTAGACCTCTACAGTTTCAGTCAGGGGAAAAAGTTTTCCTTAAAGTTTCACTGTAACGTACCGTACTTTCCATACTCAAAATTTGCGGAAAAATAAAAAAAAAATCTTGAATGTAAACATTCATACGGTCGTCACTCAACATTCTTAAAAATAGATCTCATAATCATTCGTCACCAATAAAAATTTTGCTAAAAGAAACTGTCTCCAAATATTTCGCATCCAGATATTTAAAAATCAGAGTATTTTTAAACTTCGCATAAAACGTAAACATTGCGGTCCTCGGGTCTATCCTGCCACTCAGTCCAAGCCTGCCCCTTGGTCACCACCTCATGTCTCCTCAACATAGTCACCTGCATCGATCAAGTCTAGTGAGTCTAAAGACTCAACACGTATAAACTGGAATAACGAGTACTACGTAATAAAATCGCATGCAACTTTAAAATAGGACATACATAACTTGAAACTTGAACTTGCATAATAAACTCGGACATACGTACGTACATAATTAGACGTGCCGTCAACATAAACTTTCATAAACATACTGCATACTTGAACATACATAACTTCATCATTTTCGTAGAGGATGTTTCAAAGCAAGTGACCAATACATAATAAACGCCTGATCAGACAAACCACAGTACTGGGCTGACAGGGATGTATCCACTGCCACATACATGAGATCCCCGTTCATAATTTAACGGTCTGGTTGGTCCCCGTTCATAATTTAACGCTTTCCAATCATGATCTAACCCGTTCATAATTTAACGGGGTGGAGAGGTCCTCGGCCACGTTCACCGACTTCCAGACCCATTCATAATTTGGTCACAAGACATTTAGCATTTCTCAAAAACTAGGGGTGTCAATCGGGTCGAGTGGGTCGGGTTTCGGATCAACCCGCGTATTTTTTTTTTTTGTCAACCCGAACCCGAAGCAACCCAAAACCACCAACCCGAACACGAACCCGTCTAACCCAACTCAACCCGTCTAACCCGCCCAACCCGAATTTTTTTTATTTTTTTTAAAAAAAATTCGAAAAAAATGAGAAATAATAATAATATGTCATATAGCTAACTTTTCTAATAATATCCTCACAAGTTTCTAATAAATATTCAAAACACATAATGATAATAATAAAATTTAGAGTTCGAACAACGCTTGATAAAAGAAAACGGTGCATGTAAAATTGCAAATCTCTGCAGCAAACATATGATCGAGACATCTTGGATCCTTCTGTAAAATCTTTTTGTTGTATTTTCCTGAGAGCTCATAAATGAAAACTTTTAACCTTCCAACCAAGTCATCTTCCAAAAAATCAGAGGCACTTCCTGATATTCAATTGATAGACATATTAAGCAAAATTATAAGTTCAAGTTAACAATATCTCAAAAGAAGTTGAAGAGCTAGCAACAAAGTATAAAACATGACAATGGGGCATGCACTCATTTTTTTTCGTAGAACACAAATCAATTTATGGAAAACACATTTCAAAACAATCGAATATATGTGCACTTTTAATTAACTCCCAAAGTAGTCCAAAACAGACTCTCTAACACAAATACCTAGAAGAAATGCTTCATACGCTTTAACAACAGCTTGCACAAAAACAAAACCCGTTAACTTACCATTAGCAGCTTTATGATATAATGAATACATACAATACCAGATGACACCATAAATTGGCGTAAACTTCTCTAGCAATCACTACTTTGTTTGTATATTGCATTCCACTTATATCATAGTTTTCTTAATTGTTCTACATTTGTTTGTATCGAACATTTAAATAACATTTAAAAAATTAAAATAGGAAAGGGTGAAAGTTTTCAAAAATTATGAATTTATAAAAGTTAACTTACTTTTGAACACTAGGTATCATAGCATCGTTAGAATCATCAATAATCTGTTGCAGCATTGTTTGATCCAGCATCCTCATTTATGAATAAATTCATAACATTTTCAGTCAAATCATCCAACCTCACCTCAGTAGTTTCTACAAAAATAAAATATTAGTAAAAAAGATAACTTTAAAATGAAAATAACAAGAAGAATCACTAACCTTTCTGTCCAACTAACCAATCTCTACAACAAACCAACGCCTCAACAACATCAGGCTTCATTGCACTACGATATTGGTCAAGTATCCTACCACCCGTGCTAAAAGCTGATTCAGAAGCAACTGTAGAAATTGGAACACTCAAAATATCTCTGGCCATTTGTGCAAGTTCAGGATACCTAAATTGGTAAGCTTTCCAAAATGCAAGAACATTACATTTTGAAGATCTGTCTATTTTCGGTTCATCCAAATAAAGATCTAATTGACTCTTTTGAGCTCTATCATTTAATTCTGTTCTTTGAAATGTGTCAAATTCCTACAACATAAATTAAATGTATTGGTAACGAAATGTAAAAAATAGTGAGAAAAATAAAAAATTATCATAAATACCTTAAAAACATCCATGCATCCACTGTCTGAATTTAGAGGAAGAGAAGCACTATCATCAATGCGACTGTGAGAACTCGTAGATGTATTGCTACTACTTGATTTAGAAGCAAGGCCCATATATTCCTCAAACAAAGAAACTAATTTAGACTTCACCAGACTTAATTCGTTACTACCATGTCCGTACAACTTGTTGTAACAAAACTCAACAAACTGCATCTTGAACCTCGGATCAACTATCACAGCAATGGACAACAAAATGTTATAATCTTTCCAGTACTTGTCAAATTTCTGAAACATCCGATTGGCCATTGATCTCATGAATTCATCAGAGCTTTGCAAGGCTTGACTTAATGTCAATTGAACCGTAATGACACGAGGAAAATAAAGGTTGGCGGTAGGATATTTCACCCCGGAAAACAAAGTCGTTGTCTCATAGAAAACCTCAAGCAATTTGCATATTTTTTCAGCTTGAACCCACTCGTCAACCAATGGACAGTGTGTGAAATTAGTATCAGTCAATTTCAAATGATTAAAAGCACGTCGATAATATATGGCACTAGAAAGCATCAAATACATAGAATTCCATCTAGTAGGAACATTTTGCCTAAGTGATTTCTTAGAATCCAGCGAAGTTTGGGTAACAGATTCTACAAACTTTTTCTTTCTCACTTGACTGCCTTTAACATACTTTACACATTCACGAATCTTATCAACAGAATGATCAATTATTTTCAAACCTTCTTGGACAATTAAATTGAGAATGTGTGCACAACAACGAACATGCAGAAACTCGCCACCATTCACTAATGAACAATTTAAACTAAGATGATCCCTTAGAAGGCCAACAAACACATCATTTGCAGCGGCATTGCGAAGTAGGTTCGGTGGATCCGATCATGAGGTGTCAAGAGCAGCTGGACACGTGCATGTTCGGACGGTCCGAAGTGTATGATCGGAGGATCCGATCATGAGCTGTCAAGAGCCAATGGACACGTAGCGTTCGGACGTTCCGAAGTGTTGTTCGGAGGATCCGAACATGGCCTATAAATAGTGCTCGAATTCCTCATTTTGGTATTGCCATTTCTTGAGATTGAGTCTTTAGTGAGAGATTTGGAAGGTTTCTAGGGTTAGTTGTTGGTCGAGCGATAGCCAAGAGCTGCCAGGAGTAGTAGCGTAGCGGCGCCTGAGTTACGAGGCAATCGACATCAAAGGGCTGTCGACGGACGAAGGTAAACCCTAAACCTTTGGTAGTACTAGGGAGTACTGGTTTTGCTAGTCTAGCATGGTAGTATTGATTGAGTATGCTTTTGATGCGTAGGCTTGTGCTAGACCTGATTAGCGGTGTTGAGTAAGGCTAGGCTTGCTGTGATAGAGGTACGAAAGTACTATCCGAGATATCCTGGTTGAGTATACATTCTTATATGTGTTGCATGATTATGTGGTGCATTGATATATGTCATATGATGCATGCTATTATGTCACGTTTATTACTGCACGTTGCATTTCATGTTGAGCCGTATTCTCCTTTGAGATAGCCTTTACTGTTGAGCTGTATCTCTTTCGAGATAAGCTATATCTTGGGGCCGCTCAGCCCTGTCTTGTGGACGCATGGACACCGAGAGTACACAGTGGCCGACGGGTCGGGAGGGCTTCGGTGGTCCGGGACATTTTAGGTCCACGTCTGTCTTGTAGTGGATGCAGTGACCCAGAGGTTGGACCGCGCGGCACTATCCACTTGGCGCCTCTAGACTGAGCATTGTTGAGATCCTTTTGTGACTCCTGTTTCTTGACTACCCCGGTATCATGATCATAGCATGTGCATTTCATATAGGTCTGTATACTCATACTTTTGTACTGGGCGTTCTTATCGCTCGCTCACTCTCGGTTGTTTATTCTTCGTCCAGGGAGCTCAGTTGACGCTGAGAGCAGGAGAGGACTTAGTACTGTTTGGTTTAGTTACGGTTGTTTTGTTGTATGGTGTACTGAATATTTGTTGAGTTATCAGACTTCGATGGATGTAGTCTCATTTGGGTTTCCCTGTTTCTCTGAATGTTAAAGGTAATTGATAGGTGATTTGGAACGTCACTACAGGATTGCAAGTAGGAAACCTTCTCTAGATGATAGCTATGTTTTTCACAAATGAATCAAGAGGTGGAGCTGTAAGAGAAGTTGATAATCTTTTTTGCAAAACCCAATTAGAATCAATGAAATGCGCTGTCAACATATATAGCCATCAGTGGCAATAGAAGTCCACAATCGGAAGTGAAACAAATTTTTCCAGGGCATGAACGCATTTCTTGAGCTAGTCTATTGTATTCATTTTTATGCATCTTGAGAATATCAGTCCTTGCGGTGTTTCTAGTGAAATGATTGACTTGAGGTTCCAAATATGTAAAAATTGATCTAATTGCCTCATATTCCACAAACTGAAACGGTAAATCATGTCTCACAAAGCCTGAGCAATATCACGAGTTCTCTGTCTAAGACACTGTTTGAGAATATGGCGTTGGAGATTACCTATCCCCATGCTACTGTCTGCTTTGTACGTAGTCCCACATGCTTTACATTTGCAACGCTTTTCTTCTCCTTCTACTTCTGGAAGCATCTCAAAATATTGCCACCATTGTGATTTTAAAGGTCTCTTTCGTTTAACACTTCCGGAGGCCCGACCTTGCAAGTTAGTACCTGCTTCTTCATCAACATCTAAATCCAACACATGTACACCCTCCACGCTATCCTCCTCATGAACAAGACCAATAGGTTCTGAACTCATTCTATCAATTAAAAAGCATAACAATATTATTAGCTACAAGAAAAAAATTAACAATTCCTTGAAAGACTTCATTTGATATAGGCATTACAAGAAACAGAAATAAATGGATGTCAATTTTAACATAATCATATACTCCAAGAATTGTACCAAAGCAAATGTTATACAATGATACCCAATTGTCACTGACTTTATTTAACAAAAGAAGTTGTAAACAAAGTTTGCTTCTTCCCTCATGTTAGGTTTAAACATATATTTTTATATTTAACAAATGTAAACTTCTCCAGCAATGCATTATGCAACTTTTCGGTTCTTGAATCTTCCCTTCCAATCTTTTTTATTTTATATTATTTCTTTATATTCCTTAAATACGTCCAGAAAAAATTTATGGATATATTTCCACTTTTTGAAGGATAAATAAATAAATATATATATATATATATATATATATATATGTATATATATATATATAGCTAACAACTCAGTCACGAACTCACGGGTCAGGAATCCCAAAAGCCAAAAACACCGCACGATACAATTTGTCAATTTCTGGGAACGGAACAATTATATTGAAGAACGGAACAAAATATTGAAGAATATTCAAATTTAAAATTATATGTTCAATAAAAAATTTTGAGAACAAACCCAAACAGAGATTACTTTAACAAAACTCAGTTTGTTCACCTGGACGGCTGCACGAGAAGCAGATTAGCGGAGAAGGCCGAAGGGTTTCACTTGGATACTTGAGTGAGAAGCGGTGAAGTATACACTTGACGAGAAGAGAAACTGAGAATTAAGAAATGAGAAGCCGACAACAAGTCAACAACAAGGGTTATTGGGTTAATACTTAGATGATTAAATTGGGTTGGGCTTTATTTTAATGATAAAGCCTGGACAGAGTCACAAAAGTTGTGCAAAATGTAAAAAAAAAATTTTAAAAATGGTGTGTCGCGTGCTTCGGGTGGGTTCGGGTCACCGGGTGACCTGATATTTTTTTCAGGTCAACCCAGGTCAACCCGAACCCACCGAGAAATTATTTTTTTTACGGGTTTGTAATCGGGTCTGACCCGTTTCGACCTGAACCCGAAAATCATAAACCCAAACCCGATATTTTTCGTGTCGTCCCGTGTCGGGTTCATTTTTGACACCCTCTATCAAAAACTTAAAATATTTTATTGCACGTCATATATACTTACTTGGCGTTGAGGGATTCATTGGACTTCGATCGGGGTCGTCGCTACTGCACATACTAACTTGGATTCGCATACTTAATCTTGCATAACTTAGACGTAAATATCATACTTACTCTCGAGTTCAAACACTCCTTAGAACCCTCTACAATTTCCCTTGACTCGACCTTGATAATCTTTGCACTAACCCATGACATCACACCCCAAGCAAACATTAAATTTTCTTCCCAAAATATGAAGGACACGGACCCCGTGCCTGCATCCGTGTAGGGGTCCGTGTAGGCTCGGGTGAAAAGGGCTCGGAAAGAAGGGTGGACATGGACCCCGTGTAAGGGTCCGGGTGGGAGTCCGTGTAGACTCTGGAAAATACAATCCGGAAGAAACAAAGGCACGGACCCCGTGTCGAGGTCCGGATAAGGGTCCGTGTACACACTGTAATGGCGCACCAAGGGAAAAACAAAGACACGGACCCCGTGCCAGGGTCCGTGCTCGGGTCCGTGTGACTACGATTTTCTGAATCCTGCGAGCAACTTCTTACATTATGCTTATCCCACTTAGCTACACCAAATAGGCACCAAAATCAACACCCCAAAACACATCCTAGGATGCTATACTAGTGCACCAAACCAAAAACACGTCCCAAACCAATGACTCTCATCTCATGGCAAGTATAATTCAAGAACATGGCTTTGACATCAAAATCATCTCCTATGACTTCTTACGGACACCAGTGCCTATCGACGTTAGTCAACCCACCGAATACTGACCCGACATCATAAGAATCATACCTAAGTGCAGCAATGATCACCCGTCGATCCCCAACGAAGCCTGCAACAAAGAAACTTCAAGAACACAATTTTCATAAAAGTCGCAGTTTGAGCAGTCCCATGAAAAACGCCATAACTCACTCAATTTTCATCCAAAAATCTCGAATTTAAATCGAATCGAAGTTATCAAAAAGTTCTACAATTTTGTAGTTGAAAGTTTTCTCAAAATCTCGACTGAAAATTCACAGTTTTAGGAGGAACAGTAAAAACGGGATTTTTAGATCTAAAAAGGGACTCCAAAAGCGATTTAAACATGATTGCTCAAACTTCTACACAACATACACATAGTTTTACGCATAAATAACAACGCACACATAATATGACATGATCGATGCATCAAAAACAAAATATATGTGCCTTTTGATAATAAACGTTACCGAACCGGCGATATCGAAGCGAAGATGGAAGCGAGGTTGCCCCGGAACGATCGTGGAACGATTTCTTTGAAGAAACTCGACAAAATACTGCTGGAAATAATCAGAGAAATGGGCGGCTGCTCTTGGTGAAGGCAGAACCCTAGGTTTGTCTTGTAAAAATCTGAAAATAAACTTGTAGGTGTGTGTGTTGTATGTTTTAGTGTGTGTAAAAACGTGTAAGTGTGTCTGAGTGTAGAAAACGTGTGTGTGTGTGTGTTTTAATTAGGAGAAATTCTAGCTAAATTAACTATTTAAAATACTTATTAAAGGTTAACACCTAATAATTTACTCAAAACTCTTCAATTAAAATGATTACACACCAATTTTAAAAGTTTAAACTCTTAAATCACTCAATACATAAATAATGTTTTAAAATACTAAAACTCTATAATTTATTTAAAATGCCCCATCCTAAATCTTAAAATAAAATACCACATTCTAAATTGCCAAAATCGTCACCGATCTTTTCCCTCGATCCCGCCTCGAATAATCGGCCTGAAACATGAAACTCGAAAAACATTTTAACGTGCATCACCTAAACATAAATAATTTAAAACAATGCATTCAAATAAATCATGCATGGCTTAAAACTCATTTTAAAATTAATTAAATGATTTACTAGTTAAACAAATGCATGGGTTATACGTGTACTGAATTTGGGCACTACAGTTCCTCCCCCACTTATAAAAATTTCGTCCTCAAAATTAAATCTTACCGAACAACTCCGGGTAGCGAAGTCTTATATCTGCTTCGGACTCCCATGTGGCCTCTTCCACTGATTGGTTTAGCCACTGGACTTCGACTAGCTTAGTCACTTTGTTTCGGAGCCTACGCTCTTGCTTGTCTAGGATTTGGACTGGTTTTTCCTCGTAAGACAAGTCTGGAGTCAGCTGTAACAGCTCGTAACTCAGAATGTGCGAAGGATTAGCCAAATATTTCCTCAGCAGCGAGACAAGGAACACATTGTGCATCCCGGCCAGATTCGGCGGAAGGGCCACACGATAGGCTAGTGTCCCAACTTTGTCCAAAATCTCAAACGGCCCAATGAACCTCGGACTCAGTTTGCCTCTTTTCCCAAATCTCATAACACCCTTCATAGGTGCTATCTTGACGAAAACGTGATCACCCACTGCAAACTCGAGATCTTTCCTTCTCTTATCAGCATAACTCTTTTGACGACTTTGGGCAGTCTTCATTCTGTCACGAATCTTGACCACCACGTCTGCAGTCTGCTGAACTATTTCTGGCCCAAGTTCTGCTCTCTCACCAACTTCATCTCAATGAACTGGTGATCTGCACTTCCTCCCATACAACGCCTCATTGGGAGCCATTCCAATAGATGCTTGGAAGCTGTTGTTGTATGTGAACTTCACTAGAGGTAGTCTAGACTCCCAAGTTCCTTGAAAATCAATTATGCAGGCTCTCAGCAAATCCTCCAAAATCTGAATCACTCGCTCAGACTGACCATCTGTCTGCGGGTGAAAAGCTGTATTGAAAAGCAACTTCGTCCCCATGGCTGCATGTAAACTCTTCCAGAAGGACGATGTGAATCTCGGGTCCCTGTCGGACACGATTGAAATTGGGAATCCATGCAGACGGACTATCTCCTTGATATAAAGCTCCGCATACTGCGTCATGGAGAAAGTCGTCTTCACTGGCAAGAAATGCGCTAACTTGGTGAGTCGGTCCACTATAACTCAAATAGCATTAAAACCTCTGACTGATCTAGGCAACCCAACCACGAAATCCATAGTAATGTTCTCCCACTTCCACTCGGGGATGGGGAGTGGCTTAACCAATCCTGCTGGCCTCTGATGTTCAGCTTTTACTTGCTGGCAAGTGAGACATTCTGATACGAATCTATGGATGTCTCGCTTCATTCCTGGCCACCAATACAAAATCTGGAGGTCCTTATACATCTTGGTACCTCCCGGATGGATAGAATACGGAGATGCGTGTGCCTCTGTCAAAATATCCTGTCTGATCGATTCACCACTAGGCACCCACATTCTACCTCTGTATTTCACAATCCCATCTGACACTGTATAAAGAACACTGCTCTTGGCCTCATCTTTCAGCCTCCATTTCTGTAACTACTCATCTAAAGACTGTCCTGCCCGGATACGATCTAGCAAATCAGATTTGACTGTCAGATTAGACAGCCTAGGAGCTCTGCCCTTACGATAAATCTCTAGACCAAACTTCTGAATCTCAGATTGAAGAGGTCTCTGCACTGACAACTGAGCTACAACTGCCACTTTCCTGCTCAATGCGTCTGCGACAACATTAGCCTTTCCTGGATGGTAGCTAATTTTGCAGTCGTAATCTTTCACAAGTTCTAACCACCGTCTCTGTCTCATATTCAGCTCTTTCTGCGTGAAGAAATATTTGAGACTCTTGTGTTCGGTGAAAATATGACATTTCTCGCCATATAGATAGTGTCTCCAAATTTTCAGTGCGAAGACAACGGCGGCTAACTCAAGATCGTGAGTCGGATAGTTCTTCTCGTGCACTTTCAATTGCCTGGAGGCATATGCTATGACTCGACCCTGCTGCATCAATACTGCGCCTAACTCGAGCTTAGATGCATTGGTGTATAGAACGAAATCACCTCGTCCCGTCGGCATGGCTAGCACTGGCGCCGATATGAGGGTTTGCTTCAACGTATCGAAGTTCTTCTGACATTCCGCACTCCACACAAATTTGGCATTTTTCTTTGTCAGGGAAGTGAGTGGCACTGCTATGGATGAAAATCCCTTAATAAACTTACGGTAGTAACCAGCTAAACCCAAAAAGCTGCGGATTTCTGATGCATTCTTTGGCTCAACCCAATCCTTAACTGCCGCTACCTTGGCTGGATCCACCTCAATGCCGCTACTAGAAATTATATGACCCAGAAATGCTACCTTCTCCAACCAAAATTCACACTTACTAAACTTCACGAACAACTTGCGGCTCTGCAAGGTCTTTAAAACTGTCCTCAAGTGCTGGCTGTGCTCCACATGACTCTTCGAGTATATAAGAATATCATCAATGAATACTATGACGAACTGGTCGAGGAACGGCTGAAATACTCGGTTCATGAGGTCCATGAAAATTGCTGGAGCATTAGTCAGCCCAAATGGCATCACCAAGAACTCGTAATGCCCATACCGGGTCCTGAAAGCTGTTTTGTGGACATCTGCATCCTTCACTTTTAGCTGATGGTACCCTGACCGAAGATCTATCTTAGAGAATACTGTAGCCCCCTGCAATTGATCAAACAAGTCTTCGATTCTAGGCAACGGGTACTTATTCTTGATCGTTACCTTGTTCAGCTAACGGTAATCGATGCACAGTCTCATGCTTCTGTCTTTCTTTTTCACAAAGAGCACTGGTGCACCCCACGGTGAGCAACTCGGGCGGATAAACTCCTTGTCTAAGAGCTCCTGAATCTGCTGCTTAAGTTCTAACATCTCTGCTGGAGCTAATCTGTACGGTTGCTTAGAGATTGGCACTGTACCTGGCATGAGGTCGATTGTAAACTCCACCTCTCTATCTGGTGGAAGGCCTGCGACGTCGTCTGGAAAGACGTCTGGTAAATCTCTGACTATTGGCACCCCTGATATAGAAGGAGTGGGCACGACCGGTGCCGAGATGATACTAGCCAAGAAAGCCTGACACCCCTTAGAAATTAGTCTCCTCGCTTGCATGCAAGAGATCATGCGCGGGAAACTCCTCCATCTGGCTGGCTCATAAAGAAACTGCTCCATGCCCAATGGTCTGACTAACACCGATCTCTTCTGAAAGTCGATAAGAACTCTGTTCTTAGTCAGCCAGTCAATTCCCAATATAATATCGAACTTTGGCATCGGCAAGACGATCAAGTTGGCATATACGAGGTGGCCGTGCAATTCTAGATCGATATCTCTGACTACGCTGGTAGCTAACAGCTCTTCCCCTGATGGGACTGTCACTGAAAAGTTCACGTCTACGCCAATGGACTTGAGGTCTAAATGATTAGCAAACGTTTCCGATATGAAGGAGTGAGTGGCTCCTGAGTCAATCAGTGCAGTTGTGGATAATCTCTTAATAAAGATGTTTCCTAAGATGCGTTAGCACAACACAAAACTTATATCCTCGAAATTACTAACATACCTCAAGCGTAATAGAACTCAATATCCCTAGGCACACAAAACATTACTAGCACCCTATTAATCCCAAGTAAAAATTCCAAATGCAAGGCAAAATAATACTGAGATTAGGTAGAAAAGTATACCGGTCAGCAACGTCGTGTCTGGATTCGCCTCATGTGCATGCACGGTGAATACTCTCCCTTGGGTGGGCTGCTTCCAGTGTGGGCACTCTTTCAACATGTGGTCCGTAGCTCCACATTTAAAACATTTCCCGTATCCCCATAGGCACTGTCCGGGGTACTGGCGATTGCACTTCTGGCACACTGGCAAGTTACCGGGCTTTTGAGGCGCCCCTCGCTGCTGGATTGGACCCTTGCCCTTTGGTGGTCCATGATACGGCTTCTTCCCTGGCGGTCCCGGGAACGGCTTCTTAAACGGGGGCATCTGATGCTGCTGCTGGTGTTGTTGCTGCGGTGGAGCCTGCTAGGGCCTCTTGCCCTACCTGTCCGCCTCTATATCCCTCAGATCCTGTTCTGCCGCCAATGCTCTAGATACGGCGACCGCATAGCTAGTAGGGCCAGCTACTCTCACATCGCGGCGCAGGATCGGCCGCAGACCATTCAGAAAATGCCTTAACTTTGCCTGCACATCATTCGCAATGAGGGGCACGAAGTGACACCCTCTCTCAAACTTCCTCACGAATTCTGCAACGCTACTGTCTCCCTGCCGCAGCGTCATAAACTCGTTGGTGAGTCTGGATCGTACCTCCTCAGTGAAGTACTTGGAGTAAAAGACCTCCTTGAAACCATTCCAAGGCAGCACCTGCAAGTTGACTGCCACTGATGCGCTCTCCACCACAGTCTAGCGTCTCCAGTCAATAAGAAAGTGGCACAACGGACCCTGTCAGCATCTGTCAGCTCCATAAAGTCGAAAATTACTTCGATGGACTTGATCCATCCCTCAGCTATCATCGGGTCTGTGGTACCCGCAAACTCCTTTGGACTCATCCTCCTAAACCGTTCATACACTGCATCTGGTTGGGGCCTCGTCCCTGCACCTACTACTGCAGCCTGATTCCCCGCAAACTGTGCGAAGAACTGCGTCATACCCGCAAGCATCTGCGCCTGCATATCTGGAGGTGGTGGTGGTGGCGGATTGACCCTCTCCTCAACTCGAGGCTCTCTGTCCTCCTCCCTAGCTTCCTGGTTAAACATACGTCTAGGAGGCATGCTGTTCCAATAAATTACCCAACACGTAAACCCAACATGCATGAATATGATATAAATGACATATGATGCACGAAATTTGAACTTAAACATGAACATGCTGAAATTCATGGCTTAATGCATATTACGTAGCATAAAATTTTGAAACTTCAAAACTTACAGACTTGAGGTGTGACGTTGAGAGCTTCTTGCGGCTGGCGGTAGGCGTAACCCTTACAAGAACACCGCTCTGATACCAACTGTAACGTACCGTACTTTCCATACTCAAAATTTGCGGAAAAATAAAAAAAAATCTTGAATGTAAACATTCGTATGGTCGTCACTCAACATTCTTAAAAATAGATCTCATAATCATTCGTCACCAATAAAAATTTTGCTAAAAGAAACTGTCTCCAAATATTTCACATCCAGATATTTAAAAATCAGAGTATTTTTAAACTTCGAATAAAATGTAAACATTGCGGTCCTCGGGTCTAGCCTGCCACTCAGTCCAAGCCTGCCCCTTGGTCACCACCTCCTGTCTCCTCAACATAGTCACCTGCATCGATCAAGTCTAGTGAGTCTAAAGACTCAACACGTGACATCACACCCCAAGCAAACATTAAATTTTCTTCCAAAAATATGAAGGACACGGACCCCGTGCCTGCATCCGTGTAGGGGTCCGTGTAGGCTAGGGTGAAAAGGGCTCGGAAAGAAGGATGGACACGGACCCCGTGTAAGGGTCCGGGTGGGGGTCCGTGTAGACTCTGGAAAATACACTCCGGAAGAAACAAAGGCACGGACCCCGTGTCGAGGTCCGGGTAAGGGTCCGTGTACTCACTGTAATGGCGCACCAAGGGAAAAAACAAAGACACGGACCCCGTGCCAGGGTCCGTGCTCGGGTCCGTGTGACTACGATTTTCTGAATCCTGCGAGCAACTTCTTACATTATGCTTATCCCACTTAGCTACACCAAATAGGCACCAAAATCAACACCCCAAAACACATCCTAGGATGCTATACTAGTGCACCAAACCAAAAACACGTCCCAAACCAATGACTCTCATCTCATGGCAAGTATAATTCAAGAACATGGCTTTGACATCAAAATCATCTCCTATGACTTCTTACGGACACCAGTGCCTATCGACGTTAGTCAACCCACCGAATACTGACCCGACATCATAACAATCATACCTAAGTGCAGCAATGATCACCCGTCGATCCCCAACGAAGCCTGCAACAAAGAAACTTCAAGAACACAATTTTCGTAAAAGTCGCAGTTTGAGCAGTCCCACAAAAAACGTCATAACTCACTCAATTTTCATCCAAAAATCTCGAATTTTATATCGAATCGAATGTATCAAAAAGTTCTACAATTTTTTTGTTGAAAGTTTTCTCAAAATCTCGACTGAAAATTCGCAGTTTTAGGAGGAACAGTAAAAACGGGATTTTTAGATCTAAAAAGGGACTCCAAAAGCGATTTAAACATGATTGCTCAAACTTCTACACAACATACACATAATTTTACACATAAATAACAACGCACGCATAATATGACATGATCGATGCATCAAGAACAGAATATACGTGCCTTTTGATAATAAACGTTACCGAACCGGCGATATCGAAGCGGAGATGGAAGCGAGGCTGCCCCGAAACGATCGTGCAACGATTTCTTAGAAGAAACTCGACAAAATACTGCTGGAAATAATCAGAGAAAGGGGCGGCTGCTCTTGGGGAAGCAGAACCCTAGGTTTGTCTTGTAAAAATCTGAAAATAAACTTGTAGGTGTGTGTGTTGTGTGTTTTAGTGTGTGTAAAAACGTGAAGTGTGTCTGAGTGTAGAAAACGTGTGTGTGTGTGTGTGTTTTAATTAGGAGAAATTCTAGCTAAATTAACTATTTAAAATACTTATTAAAGGTTAACACCTAATAATTTACTCAAAACTCTTCAATTAAAATGATTACACACCAATTTTAAAAGTTTAAACTCTTAAATCACTCAATACATAAATAATGTTTTAAAATACTAAAACTCTATAATTTATTTAAAATGCCCCATCCTAAATCTTAAAATAAAATACCACATTCTAAATTGCCAAAATCGTCACCTATCTTTTCCCTCGATCCCGCCTCGAATAATCTCCTGAAACATGAAACTCGAAAAACATTTTAACGTGCATCACCTAAACATAAATAATTTAAAACAATGCATTCAAATAAATCATGCATGGCTTAAAACTCATTTTAAAATTAATTAAATGATTTACTAGTTAAACAAATGCATGGGTTATACGTGTACTGAATTTGGGCACTATATTCACCATTCCGCAGGGTGATGAGATTTGGACTCAAGGGAAAATTGGCCCCAAGATTCATCGGACCTTTTGAGATCTTGGAATGTGTTGGAAATTTGGCGTATCGATTGGCTTTACCGCCGTTTATGTACAGCATTCATGATGTCTTTCATGTATCGTTGCTACGAACCCGAATCTTTGTTTTGAATGAAGTATTAATTAAGACATAATTAATGTGTTGTTAATTAAGTATTATCAAGGAATTGATAATTCGGGATTAAGCTGTTGGTATCCACCGAATTTTAAATAGATAACCCGACCTACTTCGGATTACATTATCTCGAGAAATCCAACTAGACCAATGAGATTCTGACACGTGGCAGATAAGATTTGTTCGGATTTTTTGAAATAGTGCGGATGCAGCCTATAAATGGAAGCCGATTCTTTTGTTTCCTTCCCCGCATTCTTCTAGATAGGGTTCTAGTTATACCATAGTTTCTAGTCAGTTTCGAGGGCACTTTGGTTTCGGGAAGTTTCGGAGCTAGTATCGACTCGAGAAAGGGTCGGTGAACTAAGATCGACACATCATCAGCGGGCTAACGACGGACGCAGGTATAATCCTAAATCCTTATATAGTGATTTAAGGAACATTAGGGAGATTTTTGTAGAATGTTTGATCTGGTTTGTTAGTGATTTATTTATGTTGGTATTGTCTAGGTTCAGAGCTTTCTGTCAGATTGTTTTAGTAAGGTACGTGATGTACTGACTAAGATATCCAAGCGTAGTATACACACTTATATGCTGCATATTTATCTGTTGCATGAAACATGTTTTACTGCTTTGGCATATTATGCATGACATATCATGTTGAGCCTGATATCTTTTGAGATATACCTCGTTTGTTGGGGCCGCTCAGCCCTATTCTGTATTGTGGACGATGAGGCATCGAGAGCTATAGTGTCCGACGGGACCCACGGGCTCTGATGACCTGGACATTGCAGGTCCACGTCTTGATGATGAGTGTGGGAGCCAAAACATGCCTAGGGCAGATCAGAGACTACACACTCAGGCGCCTCTAGACTGAGCATGAGATTCTTGACTTGATCCTTGATATCCGAGCATATTGCATTTCGCATGCATCATATTAATTTGTATACTCGTACATTCTCGTATTGGGCGATTGTCGCTCACGTCCTTGTTTTCCTCTTGGGCACCCTATTCCACGGGGCAGGTCTTAGGTTGGACGGTTCGGACGACCAGGGCAGTGGCTAGAGCAGTTGGGTTTTCGGTGGTGATCCAGTGGAGGTTTTCTGTAGGTTTATCGTTTTCTCGTTCAGAATTATGTTTTGTTATGGTTGTATTAACGTTTAAGACTGATGTTATTGTTTTTTTTTTCGTTTGGGTTGTAAGATGATTAAGTATTTGGTTTCCGCTGTTTAATTGTTGGTATTAAGTTTAATGTTGCATGTTTATTAGTCTGTTTAGTAGTGGCTCGGGTAAGGGCGCTACAGTGGTACTTAGTTCGGTCCAGAAAGGTCCTAAGGTGGGCTAGGAGGGGCTGGTTCGTGGCTGGTCCCAGCTGGTAAGGTTTAGGGTATGTGGTTTAGTGCTAGGGTCGCGGCTAGTTATCGATTAGTTTGGGCAGAAATTTTCCAGCAGCTTTCGGTTATGGTTTATGGGCCATAAAGGGTCTGGAATACTTGGTTTAGAGGCTGGACAAGTAGATTTAAGTCATGTGTTGATTTGTGAAAAATTTGGTTAGTTTCGGGTTGATTCAGGTTAAAACCGGGACGCCGATCCAAGTTTTAAAAAGAATCGTTTAAGTTTTGAAATGGCCCGAGTTTATGTCTAAGAAATGCTTATCAGTATGTTCTGGGATGTGTTAAGAAGTTTGGTAAGTTTTGGGTCGAAATTTCGAGGTCCAGGGGTAAAATGGTCATTTTGGGTTTCCAGTGGCAAAATGGTCATTTTGCACCTAGGTCAATTTTTTAGTCCTGACAGCGCTCTAAGTACAAATTTATCATGTTTTAAAATGTTTATGTACCACATATATGAATTTTTATGAAATTATGAAAAGAAGGAGTTGTATGCTTGATTTTAAGAAAAAAATACGTATATGCATGATTTTGATAGTGATGATAATGACAATGTTTTTGAAGGATGAGAGTTGGTTGTGACTGACAGTATATGTATATGATGATGATGAGGCCTAGGCACAGTGGATGGGTAATACTTTCGCTGATGTCCGACAGCCACCGGGTACCACGGTTATACGTAAATAGATCAATCAAATAGAGCAGACACGATAGAGCTAATACAATAGAGCTGATACGAAAGTCACAACTAATGAACTGAATTCAATTAAAGTAAACGTATAAGTATGCTGTTTTGACATGTATGCTTTTACGATATGTTTACCTTTAGTCTTTTTAAAGATCATGAAATGTATGTTGAGTACAGTACTTTTCATTGTTGCATGTTATGTATATGTATTTGCCATTAACATTACAGACGTGTTGAGTCTTTAAACTCACTAGGTGTGAATGATACAGGTGAGCACATTGATGAGGAGACTGGAGGTGCCGAGGACTGAGTAGGCAGAGTTTGTCGTGTGCACGCGAATCCGAGGACCTTGTATTTTTTCAAAAATATATGATTTTATGGGAAAATGTTTAAGAAACTTTTTAAATGGTTGACGACGTTATTGTGTTTAGGGATTTAACAGATTTTATTCTCTAAATGGAAAATGTTTAGGTGGGTTCTTTTCATAATATTAACTGCAGTTATTTCATTCGGCAATAGGATGATTTTATAGAAGACATGATTCAAACTTCTTTTGGAATTTGTAGGCATGATTTCGGCCATTGCTTTTTTCTTAAAAAAAATGTTTCAGTAGAATTTTAAAAAGAGGAGACGTTACATTTTGTTAGAGAGTAGTACATGATTTGATACCTACAGAACAAAATTTATTGACTCATCATGTCTCAGTCTCTGATGTGTGCCCGCTGTGTCAGTCATTGTGTGATTCGACATACCACACATGATTTGCGTGCCTCGCGATCAAAACCTTCTGGAAAGGTACTTGTTTCTGGCCATTATTAAAACTAGTTAGGCTATTGAATATGTTTGATAGTTTTCGGTCGATGAAGAAGAAGCTCAGTCAAACAGAATTTGAGATGCTTGTGATGTGAACTTGGGCAACCTTGTATGAATGGTTGTGCCAGATCGGCAAATGTCAGACTTATCCTGGATTGTCAAAGTAACATTACCATTAGCCATGTTCGACGATCGGCAAATGTTGTTGTACATTTGATTGATGCTTTTACTATTACATCCTCATCTCATTTCGTGTGGGAGACTTTGAGATTTTCTCTATGGTTTATTCATCTTGTAATAAGATATATTAGCTTCCCAAGAAATTACAAGATTTGAATGTCAAAAGAAATTCAAATATGATTTTATCAACCCGTTAATTATTGTAGTTAATCTAAATATTTGTCCATCGATCAAGAGGACGTGGGGAATCTACAAATTCATTGTGGTTCATTGGATCTATTGAATTCTCACGCAACTGAATTTATTAAAGTGTTGAATTTTAGTCTGTCAGATTTACATTACCAAAACTTAAATGTTTCAACATATTTAAACTTACACAAAAACTTCTGTAAGACTGTTTCACGTGTCAACTTTGTGAGAGTGATCTTTGACCCGACCAATGAAATATATTATCTTTTATGTTAAAATATTATTTCTGTAATATACCGTACTGTATTTTTAAACTATTTTAAAAATATGCGGAAAATAAAAAAAATTTCTTAAATAAAAAATAAACTTTTAATTTTCGTTCATAAATCAATTGTTCATCCAAAAATATCTGTATTAAAAGAGATCACCAATAAAATTTGCTAAAGAACAATACTTGTTTAAACATTGTAAACAAAACGTGAAATCAAAGTATTTGAAACATGGCATAACAACTTAAAACATGGGCGGTCCTCGGGTTTAGCCTCCCGCTCAGTCCGAGCCGGGTCAATAGTCCCACCCTAGCCTCCTCAAATTCATCCTCACCTGCATCGATCAAGTCTAATGATTCTAAAGACTCAACATGTATAAACTGGATATAACAAGTAATACTTAATAAAACCACATGCCTTTTTAAAATAGAGCGTACATATTTGAAACTTAAACATGCATACAAAAGCTTGAACATACATACGTATCATAGACGTGCCATCAACATAAAATTTTTCTTAAACATGATTGCATCATACATACTTGAATATACATAAGCTTCATCATTTGGCGTAGAGATATGTTTCAAAGCAAGTGACCCATACATAAAAGTGTCTGATCAGACTAAACCACAGGTACTGGGCTGGCAAGGAAAGTCAACTACCACATACATGAGATCCTTGTTCATGCTTTAACGGGTGGATTGGTCCCTGGTCATGTTTTACCGCTTTGCAGTCATTATCTAAACCCGTTCATGCTTTACCGAGGTGAAGAGGTCCTAGTCCACGTTCACCGACTTCTAAACGCTTACATAATTTGGTCACAAGACATTTAGCATACATCAAAACTTAAAATATTTTCTTTTGCACGTCGAACATACTTACTTGGCGTTGAGGGATTCGTTGGATCTCGCTCGGGTCCTTGCTGAACATGCTAACATGCTACCATGAACTTTAAATTCCACAAATTAATCATTCCTATCAAATGAATCACCCATTGACTTACTAACTTATGACCTTCTACAAATGCTCGGGACTTGACCAAGATAAACAACATGCTAACCCTAGACTCAACCCCAAAACAAATCTTGCCAAGAAGTATGAATTTCCCCACACAATAGAAGGCACGAACCTTGACTAAAACATAGTTCAATGTTCCCCAATCGAACTTCATAACATCTAAATTAACTTTTGGTATACTAGGACATAATGACTTAATAGTGCCCAAAGGAAGCAAGAGCACCTAAATTCGAAGCCTAAAATCCGCCTAAAGCAGCGCTGCGGCGCAACCTGGTGCGTGCTAGCAGCGCTGCGGCGCTAGTTCTGCGTGAATAAACCCAAAATTCTGCATAAGAGTTCCCTATGACTTCTAATGCATGCACAACCTCAAGAACCGGAGACAACACCTCAAAATTCTCATGATCACCCCATTGGACATTCCTAAACATAGCAAGGAACTCCCAACGAAGCCTGCAACAAGAAATTCCCAAGAACATGACAAGAACACATTTTCAGAAAAATACAGTATGAGCAGTCCCACGGAAACAATCATAACTCACTAAATTCTTATCCAAATATTTCGAATTTACTGTCAAATGAAGGTATCAAAAATTTCTACGTTTTATATGTTGAAATTTTTCAAGATAAGTTACCGAAAATTCGCAGCACGCGAAATGACAGCAGACACATTCTTAGATCTAAAAATTTTGATCCAAAAATCATTTCAAACGTTTTCGCTCAAACGTTTCACAACATACATGGATTTAACGCATAATAAACATACAACAGATTATACATGCCTTTTGATATTAAAATTTACTGAACCGATGATACCGAAGTGAAAACAGTGCGAGAGTTGATCTGCGACGATTGTGGAACGATTTTCTTGCGACAAAAATCACGTAAAGTTGCTGGAAAAATTCGAAGAAGAGGGGCAGCTGCTGAAGTTCTTATAACCCTAGGTTTCTCCAATAAAAATCTGAAAATGAAATAAAAAATGTGTGTGTGTGTTGTGTGTCGTGTAATTGTGTGTGTGTGCGCGTGTGTTTAGTGGAAATTAGAGGGAAAATAAATGCTTAATTACATAATTAAGAATGCTAATTAAAAAACTAATTGAAATATTAACCCTCTTTTAACTTTACTAACAAGCCCCAAATTAAAGTTTAAAATACAAACTTGATAAACTTTAAAAGTTTTAAATTCCTAAAATCACCAAATAAATAAGTTTGGTTTTAAAATTCTAAAACCTAAATAAATCATTTAAAATGCCTCAATCTTAACTTAAAATAAAATACCACACTTTAAAATTACCAAACATCGTCGCCGGTCTTTTTTCCTTGATCCCTCATCGAATAATCGTCAGAAACATGAAACTCAAAAATACATTTAACGTTCATCACATAAACATAAATGATTTAAAATAATGTCATCGCTATAATTCATTTTAAATTTAAATAAATAATTTAACAATTAACTAAATGCATGTGTTTTACGTCTGATTTTGGGCTCTACAATTTCAGTGCTAAAATCTCATTTTTTGTGTCTTATGAAGAAATATTGTGAAATATACTCTGATTTCACCAAAAGTGTTATCGAGCCGTCTAACTAATATAGATATAAGAGATCATTGCAATTAAACTTATACTTTAGCTGTGTTAAGTAATGTTTACAAATATTAAAAAATAATTATGATTTTCATTTATGAACTTTTGTCCATTAACCAATCTAACTATCCGCGGCCTAGCACTTGCTCGATATTCGTACAATTTTTTACCGGCTTATCCAAAAATTGACTATATGCTACATGTTATTTGAATTCTCAACTTAATTGTTTCCATAACCACAATTCAATTAATAAATGGTATACTCGTAAACAATGATTTTTGAGCTAAATGAACTGATATTTTATTATACTATTCAATGAGCTAGAATGCATATTAGCACGGGTACCGTGCGTCAAGTTTGGATTATTTGTCGTAAAATTTGTTAACTGTTATGATAAAGTAAAAATTTATGGTAAAACGTAAAAATAACAAACTCTCAAAATTCTCAAACTACACACTTTATAATATTTTTCTCTCAACTCAATTGTGCTTTTCTTCACAAATGAGAGATTTATTTATAGAATTTCTTTACAATAATCCAAAAATAAATTCATCATTACATACATCATCACACATTAATTTTCAATATTTACAACTCTTATTTTCAGTATTCAAATACTCAACTATTATTTTTCAACATTCAAAACATATTTTTCAACACTCTCCCTTGTGATATGATCATGATACATTGATTGTCTTCATTACATTTTTATATTGTCTCGCTAAAAACATTACTAGGAAAAACTCATTGGGATAAAAAAAGCATAATAAGGGAAAAAGAGCGCAGTCACGTAAACTCCCCCTCCTGTTGACACGAACAGTTTTTCACAAATTTCGTAGATTGTGCATCTCATTATTATATATGTGCTTTCTGAATATTGTCGTAGGAAGTGCCTTTGTGAAGAGATCTGATGAGTTTGCACTTGATTGAATGTGACGAACATCAATATATTTATTTTTCTCCAGCTACTTGTTGAATGCAATGAACTTAGGAGGAATATGTTTAGTTCTGTCGCTTTTTATGTAACTTTCTTTCATTTGAGCAACACATGCAGCATTATCTTCATATAGAATCTCAAGCTTCTCGTCGAATGATAATCCCGCATGAGATTTGGATATGTTGGGTCATTGATTTTAACCTCACACATTCACGGCTTACTTCATGTAGTGCAATAATCTCGGCATGATTTGATGAAGTTGTTACGAGTGTTTGTTTCTGTGAACGCCAAGAAATCGCAGTGCCTCCACGAGTAAATACATATCTAGTTTGGGAACGTGCCTTGTGTGGATCAGATAAGTATCCAGCATCGGCATAATCAATTATATTTGGATTATCATCTTTTGAGTACAAAAGTCCCAAGTCTGTTGTCCCTCGTAGAATATAAGTTTAATTCTGTTTCAGTGTCTCTTTGTTGGATATGTGCTAAATCTTGCCAATAAATTTACGGCAAAAGATATATCAGGCCTTGTACAATTTTTAAGATACATAAGGGCACCAATAACTCTTAGATATGATACTTCTGGACCAAGAATATCTTCATCATCTTCACATGGACGAAATGGATCTTTTTCTATGTTTAATGATCTAACAGCCATTGGAGTACTTAAAGGATTTGATTTATCGATATTAAACGTTTAAGGAAATTTTCTGTATAATTTGTCTGGTGAACAAACTTTCTGTAGAGCCCAAATTCAGTACACGAAAAATCATGCATTATTTAATCGTTAAATTGTTTATTTAAGTTTAAAATTATTTATAGCGATGCATGTTTTATGATATGTATTATTTTAAATTATTATGTTTATGTTATGCATGTTAAAATATTTTTTCGAGTTACATGTTTCAGGCGATTATTCAATGCGGGATCGAGGAAAGAGACTGACGACGAATTGTTGGCAATATTAAAATGTGGTATTTTATTTTAAGTTAAGAATGGGGCATTTTAAAATGATTTATTACAGTTTTAGCATTTTTAAACCTACTTTAATTATTTAGTGATTTTGAGATTTTTAAATTTTAAGACTTATCAATTGTGTATTTTAAATTTTTTAAGGAGTAGCATTTTTATAAAAGTCTAGCAAATATTACATTTTATTTTAATTAAGGGATTTGTTAAAGTTAGTGTGGATTAACTTTTTAATTAGTAATTTTAATTAGCTAATTAAGCAATAATTTTTTCCTAATTAAAAAACACACAACCGTTATTATTTCACACAAAAATGCACGCACACACACATTTTTACACACACTAATACACGACTCACACAATTCAGCTTTTTATTTTTGAGAGCAAGAAAACCTAGAGTTCTAAAAGAAAGAGCAGCCGCCCCTCTCCCTTCGTTTTCCAGCAAGTTTTCTTGAGTTTTGTTGCAAGAAAATCGTTCCACGGTTGTTCCGGATCGTCTCTCACATCTTTCCTGCTTCGGTATCGTCGTTTCGGTATCTCAATTATCAAAAGGCATGTATATTCTTTCGGTTATGCATCGATCTCATCATAGTAATTGTTTTTATGTTTATTATGCGTAAAAATCCATGTATTTTGTAAAAAGTTTGAGCAAAAATTTGTTGGAACGGTTTTGAAATGATTTTAGATTTGAAAACTCGAAATTTGTTGTCATTTTAATTATTGTGACTTTTCGGTCGATCTTCTGGAAAAACTTTCAACGGATAAAACGTAGAAACTTTCGACACCTTCGATTTGACAGTAAATTAAAAATATTTGGATTAAAAATGAGCGAGTTATGATCGTTTTCGTGGGACTTCTCAAACTGCGTTTTTTTGAAAATGTGTTCTTGATGTTTTCTTGAAGTTGTATTGTTGCAGGCTTCGTTGGGGACCGACAGGTGATCGCTGCTGCATTTAGGTATATAGATAATGATGTTGGGATGATTGTTGGTGTATCGTTTCATGTAGTTAGACACTTGGTTGAATTAGAAGTCGTATGAATTGTTTTGGTGTCAAAGGTCGTGTTCACGGATTGGGTTGCGTTTTTTGTGATGCATAGTTGTTTTGGGGCGTTTGTTTGAGTTTGAATAAGTGTCATAGCATCCTAGGATTGATCTCGAGGTATTGGTTCATGGTTCGTATGATAGAGTTAGGAGGAATAAGCCTTAAGTGTAGTGTTTCTTCGTTGGTTCGATTTTCCAGCACCTACACGGACCTGTAGACGGACCCTGGCTCGGGTTCTGTGCACTTTTTTCCCCAAAAATTCGATTTTCCAGCACCTACACAGACCCTTACACAGGGTCCGTGTCTTTTATAAAAAAAATTCCTTTTTTCAATTGATTGTTTTGGGGTTTGATGTTATGATTTAGTATGATGATTAAACGAGATCAAGTCTCGAGAGGTTTAGAACGTTTGTCACTTTTGGGGTGTGAGCATGACTATACGTCTAAGTTATGCAAGATAAGTATTGGAACTCATGTTAGTATGTGCAGCATTGGCCCCAAGCGAGATCCAATGAATCCCTCAAGATCAAGTAAGTATGTTCGACGTGCAAAAGAAAATATTTTAAGTTTTTGAGGTATGCTAAATGTCTTGTGACCAAATTATGAACGGTTTTGGAAGTCGGTGAACGTGGCCGAGGTACCTCTCCACCCCGGTAAAGCATGACCGGGTTTAGATAAGGATTGAAAAGTGATAAAGCATGACCAAGTACCAATCCACCCGTTAAAGCATGAATGGGGATCTCAAGTATGTGGTAGTGGACTTTCTTTGCCAGCCCAGTAATGTGGTTTAGTCTGATCAGGCACATTTATGTATGGGTCACTTGCTTTGAAACATATTTCTACGATAAATGATGTTATGTAAGCTCAAGTATGTATGATGTGCAAGTATGTTTACGAAAAAATCTTATGATGATGGCACGTCTACGTTTATGCTACTACGTTCAATTTCAAGTATGTTTATGCTTTTACGTTCAAGTTTCAAGTATTTAAGCCCTACTTTAAAGATGCATCTTGTTTTATTATGTAGTACTTTCTATCCCCAGTTTATACATGATGAGTCTTTAGACTCACTAGACTTGATCGATGCAGGTGAGGATGAATTTGAGGAGACGAGGGGTGGGGACCAATGAGCCGGCTGGGACTGCGCAGGAGGCTAAACCCGAGAACCGCCCAAGTTTTAAAATTTTATACATGACGATTTTTAATACTCTGATTTCATGAAGTGGTTTACGATGTTTAAACGATTATAACTTTTGGCAAACTTGGTTGTGGTTGTTTTTATTGCAAATGTTTTTAGACGAGAAAGTTATTTTAATGCAAATTTGAAAGTTTATTTTGTATTTAAGAAAAAAAAATTTCTCAAATTCTAAAGCAGTTAAAAGTACGGTACGTTACACATTCCAGTATTCTTTTTGTTCAATTTGTAAACCCAGACAATACTTGGTTTTTCCAAGATCCTTTATTTCAAATTCTTCCTTCAAGTATGATACAACTTCTTGAATTTTCTTATTCGTTCCAATGATGTTTAAATCGTCAACATATACAGCAATAATTACGCATCCGGATGTTGTTTTCTTAATGAAAACACAAGGCATATTGAATTATTTACATATCTCTTTTTTATCACGTGATCACTTAGCCGATTATACCACATTCGGCTAAATTGCTTTAACCCGGTGCAATTTCACAGAATAACATTCTTTGAGTTTTGAACTTTGTACTTTAGACATCTTAAATCATTCAGGGATTTTCATATATATATATATTACTATAAAGTGATCCATATAAGTAAGCTGTAACAATCATCCATAAGACGCATTTTAAAATTTTCAGATACCGCCAAGCTAATCAAATAGCGAAACGTAATTGCATCCATCACGGGAGAATACGTTTCTTCATAATCAATTACAGGCCTTTGAGAAAAACCTTGTGCAACAAGTCGAGCTTTATATCTTACTATTTCATTTTTCTCATTTCGCTTTCGAATAAAAACTTATTTGTATCCAACAGGTTTTACACCTTCATGTGTAAGGAATATAGGTCCAAAAACATTACGCTTATTTAGCGAATCTAATTCAACCTGGATGGCATCTTTCCATTTGATCCAATCCTGTCGATTTTCACATTCACCAAAAGATTTTGGTTCATGATCTTCATTATCATTTATTATTTCAATTGCCACATTATTAGAAAATATATCATCAATTTCTTCTATATCTTTTTGGTTCTATATTTTTCTAGTATTAATATAACTGATAGAGATTTCATGATTCTCGTCAGTTTGTGGTTCTGACATAACATTTTCATCATCACGTGTTTCTTCAGGAACAACATTCTCTATTTTGTGATCATCGTGTGTTTCTTTAGGAACATCATTCTCTATTTTGTGATCGTCGTGTTTCTCTATGTATTTTCTTTTTCGAGGTTTTTATCCTTGGAACCGACTGGCCTTCCATGCTTCAGGCGTTTTATGACATCATGAGTTTTTTCACTTTGTTCTTTGGAATTTCAATTCGAGCATGGAGCATTTACAGCATGTATATATAATTTAGTTACCCATTTTGCATCTGTAAATGCATCTGGTATTTGATTTGCTATTCTTTGCAAGTGCACAATTTGCTGTACATTTTTTTCACATTGTTTTGTGGGGACCCGGATGCTAATTCGATTCTTAATCATCATTGGGACTAATTAATCAATTATAAAATAGGGTCTAAATTTTTTTTTTAAAATGCGGAACGTAGTGAAATCAAACTAATTTACAACTCAGTATAAAATAAAGTACAAGTCCTGTACTGTATACAAATCAGTACAAACTAAGGTTCAACATCTACTTATCAAGTGTCAAAACCCTATATACATCAAAGTCCGAAGTCTCCACTCTATCACGATCTCTCCTCATCTCCTGGACCCTGATCCTGTCCCACCTGTTGTCATGTACACATACAAACAAGACAACAGTCGGATAATTCCGGTGAGAATATAATCCCAGTATAAATCAATGAAACATGACATCATATGATAAACATAAAAGCATGAACAGATAACAAAAATATATCAAAATCTGAAACATAATCAATATCAAACTGTCGACAATACTCGTGACTCCACGACTCAGACTAAACTCAATCCTAGTCTAGGGATCCCGGTTTCCAGATGTGGGTATTCCTATATCGACCAAGGGTAATAGAAAAGACTACAGTTATATCCACATCGATAAAACCAAACATCCAGTGTCCTGACCTAACCGTCATGGACTGTGGCCCTATCGCCAATATCCTATCTTGTGACATCGTGCAATGTGCCTGCGGCGATCCCGTCACTATCAGGCACTTCTGTCACAAGATCACTCGTCGAGACTCGTCTAACACATGCTCTCTATAAATCCATAGAATAAGCATATCAAATCAAGTCAATGTAAACAATAACAAATAGTATGTGATTTAGGGAAACTCAAGTCCAACGACTCAGTCGATCCCAATACCACATTGACTTATACCTTTCGTTTGTAATCTCGGTCTGAAGCAATATCAGTTCTGAACTCAAGACTGTCTCCGTAAATCTGAAACGACATATCGAGAATCATAATATCAATTTTCCATTCTCAATTCGACACTGAATCTGATTAATTATTGGATTTAATTCAAATCATCGGCATAACGGTACAATCCCGATATCCCGGTCAATACAACATCACCAGATAATAGTTCCCTCAAGCAGTAATCAATACTGATAAAATCTTATATCATAACTCAGTCAATTAACTTCAGAAAATCATAACAATTCCATAATCAGTCTGTTTCTTAATTTGACTTCGATTCTATGATGTCTAACATGTCAAGAACATCATATATGAATTCCATTCAATTCTGACAACATCATAATTTCAAAGTATGTCAAAACGTAGTAAAACTTACGTCCAGTTGTAGCCTGCGTTGATAGGAACACAGTACTGAAGTCGGATTCAAAATCGGACGGATGGATTTCTCGTAAATAACAATTCCACGGATGAAGAAGCTTGACTCTTTCCTTCCTCGATTTCCTTTCTGCCGATTGAAATAATTGAGATTTGTGTGTGTGTGTGTGTGTATATATATATATATATATATATATATATATATATATATATACACATTTATATATATACATACACGCACATTCAAAAGGACGAGTGGCTCAATATTCTTACTGCACGTCTCGCGCTCGGGCGGTCATGAATTTCCTGCTCGGGCGCTTGTTCGGCGCTCGGGGGGTTAAAACTTACCGCTCGGGCGCGGCAGTTTCTGTCGAGATACTCAGTCGAACAACTCCTGGCGCTCGGGCGGTAATATTCTATCGCTCGGGCGCCAAACATTCTGTCCAAGAAGTAAAATTGGCGCTCGGGCGGTTCTTTTCTACCGCTCGGGCGCGAGATGCTCGGTCCAACATCTTGAGATGTTCGGTCCAACATCTTGGCTTATAATGTAACGATGCCTTGCTTCTTCATTTGAGCTCCTACAACCTCAATTCTGCCAATTAATCAACATCTGATTACAATCATTAAGTTTCGGGCATTACAGTTTTGTTCTTGGATCCATATGTAACAATGATGATGCATATCATGTAATTTTCTTTTCGGTATGTTTCTTTTCTCCTCCTAACATTAGAAAGATTTCCTCATTAAAATGACAATCAACAAAACATGCTGTGAACACGTCGTCTGTCTGAGGTTCAAGATATCGAATGATTGATGGACTATCATAAACGATATAAATTTCAATCTTTATTTGAGGTCTCATTTTCTTTCGTTGAGGTGGTGCAATAAGCACATACACGAAACATCCAAAAATTCTCAGATGAGAAATATCTGGTTCTTTACCAAATGCTAGCTGCAATTGAGAGTATTTATGATATGCACTTGGTCGGATGCGAAATAATGCAGCGGCATGTAAAATTTCATGTCCCCATAGAGAAATAGGTATCTTTGTTTTCATAATTATTGGTCTAGCAATCAGTTGCAGACGTTTAATCAATGATTCAGTGTGTATGTACATGAGCAACAGGATGCTCAACGGTGATTCTCATAGACATACAATATTCATTGAAAGTCTGGGAAGTGAATTCACCAGTATTACCAAGTCTAATTTTCTTGATTGTATAATCGGGAAATTGATTCCTCAATTTTATTATTTGAGCAAGTAATCTTGCAAATGCAACATTTCGAGTTGACAATAAACATACATGTGACCATCTGCTGGAGACATCAATCAATACCATAAAGTATCTAAATGGTCCACATGGTGGATGAATTGGTCCACAAATATCACCTTGAATACGTTCAAGAAACACTTAGTGATTCAGTTTGGATGTTGACTGGTAATGGTCTTATAATAAGTTTTCCAAGAGAACATGTTTTACATTGAAACTTATTATTCTGAAAAATCTTCTGGTCTTTTAGTGGATGACCATGTATATTTTGTATAATTTTTCGCATCATTGTAGAACCAGGATGTTCTAATCGATCATGACCATTAGGTAATAAAAATTGAGCTTTACCGCATCATTTAATCAAGTCTACAAGACCTGATATTGTATTCACCATTGTTTTTGTTTGTTTTAGTTCCAAGAAATATCTTTTATCTCGGAGGATAGTGTGCGTTGTACCACTATCGGGTATGCAAACTCCAGCTTTGTTCATAGCATTTTCCATATTTGAACTTCAAAACAAATACGCAATGAAATAAAATTACTGAAAATATATTTATAAAAAAAATATAATACAATACATATGTAAAAATATAACACACGATAAAATATTATCATACGAGTACATGGAAAAATAAAATATTTTACATATTTATTCCACCAGAAAATTGATCATTGTCCGAGAAATCAATCAGAAAATCTTCAGCATCAAAATGAGTTGAATCACTCAAAGGTTCACTGTGTTCAGTGAATTTGGTCTCTTTTTCTTTCCTCTTTATTGATTCTTTATAAATTTTACAAAGGTGTTCAGGGGCTCGACAAATACGGGACCAATGTCCTGGAGTACCACATCTAAAACATGAACTTTCAAATCTTTTTGAGTGATTCTCATTAACACTCTTATTCTCATGATGCCTTTTCAGTTGATGGTTTGGAACACTCTTTTCAGATGAGTTATAAAAGTAACTATCTCGATTATTTTCAAAACCACGGCCGCGTCCATGACCACGACCACTTCCACTTCCACGTCCACGACCATGACCACGACCTCGATTTCGTCCTCGACCAAAATCTTTTCTATAACTTTGATTTCGGTTTCCAGATTTAAATTCATTTTTTCTTACGACATTTACTTCAGGAAATGCCGTTGAACAAGTGGGTCGTGCCTGATGATTTCTCATTAACAGCTCGTTATTCTTTTCCACCACAAGAAGACATGCGATAAGTTCAGAATATCTCGAAAATCCACGCAATCTATATTGTTGTTGTAAAGTTATATTCGATGCGTGAAAAGTGGAATTTTTTTTCAAGCATTTCCAATTCAGTAATCTCGTGTCCACAAAATTTCAATTGCGAGATTATTCTATACATCGTCGAGTTGAAATCACTGACTTTGTTAAAATCTTGGAATCTCAACGTATTCCATTCATCCCGGGCGGTCGAAAGTATAACTTTCCTTATATGTTCGAATTTTTCTTTTAATCCCTTCCAAAAAGCCATGGGATCTTTTTCAATTAGATATTCACATTTTAATCCCTCGTCGAGATGTCGACGCAAAAATATCATGGCTTTTGCCTTTTCTTGTGATGTGGATATGCTATTTTCTTTTATGATCTTATTTAGACCCAATGACTCAAGATGCATTTCTACATCGAGAGTCCACGGCATATAATTTTTCCTTGTAATATCAAGATAAATGAATTCGAGCTTTGCCAAGTTTGACTTGGTGGTACTAAACAAATTACGATGCATTTTATTAGTTAATGAATATTTCAATACAAAGTAATGGATAAACAACAAGTACAAGCATTCGTGAAAAAAAAAAAAACACACGAGGATGATATTCTCCGATAAATACAACACTCGTGAATATGATAACCAAAATAATTAAAAATAACTTTGAGAAAGCCATCTTCTTTTTTCTTCGAAAATTTGATGAAGAATAATTGTTTAGAGAAGAAGAGAAATTTGGAGTGATTGAATGTGCTTGCGAGATCATATTTATAGGACAAAAACTAGTCTTTTTATTACCGTTTATGACTGTTGGTGTACAAAAAATAAATGTATGTATTTGTATAATTTATGGTAATAATATGGTGTATATAATATTAGTCAGGTTTAAATAATTATGTATATCATATCACATTATTATAATGAGATGTTATAAGGTACATGGTTTAAAAAAACTTTATAGGCTTTTATACTTGTCGTATCCCTTATCGGGAGTGTGAGATGTCGTCTTAACAGCCCCCAGGATTTATAACAATTTTTTTTTGGAAAAATTTATTTTTATTATTTGTGATCTTTATTACATAATAACGTTATATTATATATTAAATATATACACAATAAATAAATAAACAGTAAAATAAATATTATTACTTTTGTTATCTTTTTCTCCTGTTTTGGAGCTTGGGAAAATATGGAGGACTTTTAGAGCTTCGTGTTAATAACGTGTTATGAAAGATTAAAAATTTATGGTAAAAAGTAAAAATATCAAACTCTCAAAATTCTCAAACTACATACTTTATAATATTTTTCTCTCAACTCAATTGTGATTTTCTTCACAAATGAGAGATCTATTTATAGAATTTCTTTACAAATAATCCAAGAATAAATTCATCATTACATACATCATCACACACTAATTTTCAATATTTACAACTCTTATTTTCAATATTCAAATATTCAACTATTATTTTTCAGCATTCAAAACATAGTTTTCAACAATAACAATACATTTAAAATTAATTTAAAAAGTCAAAGAAAGTGTAAGAATTATTTATTGTTTTCATCTCTATAGTTATCGATTAGATGAAACATTAAACACTGTTTAGTTTGTAGTTTGAGATAGTAAATGATATATAATGATAAATAGATGTATACGAAGAAAATTTAGCTAGCCAAGCCTTGACCATTTCCCATGCCCAATTTTCCATTGATGAAAATAATGTTAGAGCATGTGTTTAACGAGTCAACTTGTGGTTTGAGCTTTATTGACTTTTACGTAAATACAATCGTTTTTAATAATATTTATAATTTTATCTAATTATGACATTTATTTTATCTGTATATGCATGTAAGACGCATAGATAAAGTCCTTGAATATGCAATAAGTACCATGAGGTCTTGCTCTCAACTTAAAATTATGAAACTCGTTAGGAAGCATATTGTATATTCTAAACTGGTTTATAGTCGATCAAGCCGCTTAAAATGAGGATAAATTCGCTTGATCTTGAAACTAACATCTATTATGTAAACATCATGTTTCATTAGTAAGGACATGTAAATATCTATTCATACAGATGTATGAACATTTGATGTTGCACTGAACAACCATCTATTAGACTTCCAAGTGATTATCACTTATTGAGTAGAACAATTCGCGCTTATAGTTGTATACTATTAGTACTTTGAACCGGGTTATCACAAGAATAGCCAACTCCGCTAATATCAAAGTGAACCTCATTCGGGAGATGGAAGAAGATGGTTAATTTATCGCTCACCTACAATTGAATATAATTTATATGATCATGAGTTAATAATACAATTAATATCTAATTGTGGACATGATTCAGGGGATTGAAAAAGATGGTTGATATCAATATTCGTTCGTAAAATTTACAAGAAAGACCAACTCTGTTAATCTTTGAGTAGTTTGGTATTCAGTGTTCCTAAACACAAAGGTAAGTCAAATCTAATTATACATGGTTTAAATTATATAATGTCCAAGAGAATTTTGATTGTAAAAAATAATTAATAAAAATTCTGATTCCTCTTGAATACGAGAAAGGGATAATCCAACAAATAAAACCAAAGGTTTCGGTACTCCCATTTCCAATTTCTTGTCACTCATTTTCACTTATTTTAGCTCATCGATATCCCAATCATCATCATAGAATTTAACTTTAAACCGCCTCTTATTAGAAATAAAAATAATATTTTATTCTAGTGAATAAATTATATTTTTAAAATTTATAAGATAATTACGCACAATTTAAAGAAATATAAAATTTAAATTTAATTGAAATAATGAAAGTGACCTAGGACATATTTTTCGAATTTACGAAATATTTTTTTATATCATATTTTCAAAATTGTTTTAACTAAAGATAAACATGCATGAGATGGTGATTATTCCAAAATCAACATAATTAGAATTAATTTCAACTTTTGTACATGTAACAAAGCAAAAAAAATTCATTATATTATACATTTGATTATTCGAAAAACAAAAATTCATACTAGTGGTGTGTGAATTTTGTGAATTGGTCACCAAAAAAAAATAAAAAAATTGTGATTTTCTATCCCGCACAAATTATTCAATCCCACTCTCCGATAGTACAAAAAAATAATGGTGATCCAACTAACCATTTTCTTTCACAAAAATAAATGGCTACAAACATAAATAAATCTAATATTTTTTCAAAAAGAATAATCACTTGTTTGTCTAATTTAAATTATAGCACCCACCTCTTATCTTCATTTGAAAGGACAAAAATTATATCCAGGCTCAAACTTTTCAGATTCAACTAATTGTCTTTTCAGTCCCAAAGGAAAATGCACAGCCACAAGTTCACAATTTATTTGTTTATTCAATATAATGAATGAATACATAAAGCATAATTGGGGCAAAAAACTTCAACCACAGAATTTTTTGAATGATGTTTTCCTAACTATTTGTGTGATGAAACTATGTATGTGTATTAGAATTAGAATTTCGGAGTTCGACAAATAAAACTTTTGAAGATTGCAGAATTAATCGGCTCAACTCAATTGATTCGATCTTAAACCACTCAAATGGAAGTTGCCCGAACTGATAATTAATGAGCTAAATAATCGAGTGCAATCGAATTCATCGAAGCTAACTGAATCTGTAAATATAACTGAACTATCAGTTTGAACTGATAAGTTATACATTCAGCTCAACCGATCGGCTATAGAGTCAACTAATAATCAGTTAAATCGTAGCCAATTAAAAACCGACAAATTGTACAAAACCAGACCGTAATTCATAGTGAGAGCGCCGCATATCAGACTGCCACAGTGTACTATTTTCATAATAATGTTGACACATTCAGAAAGGACAAATCAACGGATATGAGTCATTTAATGCATTCAATGTTACTGTTGGAAGCAAAGCCTATAAATAGCCGTTGAGCTTAGCTAAGAGAAGAATTTTTGAATCATTACTCTGATTGGTTTTTGAATAAACAAAGTTCAACTACGATATTTTTACAGAAAAGCTACTTAACAGAAGTATTCATAGCTTCCAGGATATTATTTGAGCAAAAGTACTAGCACATTATACTGTTGTATTTGATCTTTTAAGATCAGTTGTGCTAAGAAAAAAAATCAGTCGTATACTGATAAAGTGTAAAAGAAATAAGAGTTTCAGTTTGGCAATGTCTAAGTCCAAACTGAAGTGGGTTCTTACAACCTCTATATTTAATCAAAATCTTTTAGTGAAAACCATATCCTTGTGATAGAAGAGGTGATGTATGAGCATTTGAAGTCTCCAAATATCCATAAAATCTTTGTGTTCTTTGTTTCAGTTATTCGTTGAGTATTCAATCTATCAATTAGTTTATTTCCGCACTTAAACTAGTTAACTGACTGATATCGACAACAAGATTCCTGGATTTAGTTTATCACTAAACTAATTCACCTTTATCGAAAAAGAGTAAAAAATCTTATAGTGTTGATTCAAACCTCCCTTCTAAACACTTCAACCCTTCAAACCGATCCTAAAAAGTGGTATCAAAGAAGTTTCAATCTTGTTTCTGAATATTTTTTTCAAATACCTGATCACCATGTTTTCATTCAACAAAATCCCTATGTTCTCAAGAGAATAATTCGATGATGGAAAAATCAGAATGCAGGTTCATTTAGCTGCACAAGATGCCGACGTGTGGTACGTTATAACTGATGGACCTATGAAGATTATGAAAGCTAACACAGCTGTTTCTCTAACTGATGGAGCATCTCATCGTATTGAAAAACCACGTGAAGAGTGGACAGCTGAAGACAAAAAGAAATCAAACTTGGATAATGTGGTCAATGATACTTTGTATAAAACATTGGACAAAAATACTTTCAACAAAATCAAGATGTAAAAAACTGCCAAAGAAATTTGGAACACGCTGATTCAGCTGTGTGAGGGCAATGAGCAGAAGAAGGAAAATAAACTCTCAGTCGCAGTACAAAAGTTTGATAACATCAAAATGAATACAGGAGAATCAATGAACGAGTCAACAACATCATAAATGAATTGAATGTACTAGGGAATATGTATTCAAATAAAGAAGTTGCATTGAAAGTTGTTTTTCGGCTTCCCAAAAAATGGGATTTGAAGACAATGCAATGAGAGAATCCAAAGACCTGAACAAAGTGGAATTACATGATTTATTTGCTGATCTCAAAGCCTTTGAGTTTGAACTACAGACTAGAGATGGAGAACCGTCAACTCCCCAAGTCACAACTCCCTCGGTGCAATGAAACTTGAACCAATTAGTTCAGCTGAAAAGTATGTAGAATAGCTGAGCAATGATACCCTGTCATTATTCATCAAGTTTGGGAGATTCATGAGAAAGAATCAAGGTTCATTTCAAAGACAATCTCACAAGAACATCTCTAAGGAAGAACCAAATGCTTGCTTCAACTGTGGCAAAAATGGAAACTTCATTGATGACTATCCTAAGCCAAAGAAGGATAATCAACGTTGAGCTGAGAAGGGAAAGAATTCATTCGAGCACAGGATGAGAGATAAAGATGGTAAGAGATCATTCAAAAAGAAGCATGAAGTCCTATTAGCTTAAGAAAGCAAGTCAAATCGGCAGAAACTGATAGTGATGAATCAGATTCTAAGAGCTTGAGCAGCTCCAGTGATGAAGAAGAAGCAAAGTGTTTGATGCCTGATGACTTAGAACTGGAGTCAAACAGTGAGCAGGTATTTAATTTTAGTTCAATTGATTTTACACGTGAAGAACTTATTTCTACACTACATCACATGGTCAATGAGCATCACAAGCTTGCTCTCTTGTTTGAGAAAGCCAAAGCAAAGCAAACTGATCCCCAATACAATAAAACTGAAACTGAAGAATCAGTTGAACTGTTGAGTCTAAAAAGGAGATTGCTAAGCTGAAATGATTGAGAATCAATATTTGATTCATCAGTTGAGACTTGAAAATTCAAGACAAACAGATCTGATTCGAGCTTGGAATAAGTCATCAATCACATTGACTGAAATGCATGATTTACAGAAATCAGTTGCAGATAAAACTGGTTTTGGTTTTAATAGCCAATATGAATCTTTTACTAGTGATACTATGCCAAAGATGAATATGTACAAAGAGGAATATATTCACTTTGTAAAATCAGCTATGGTACATGAAGTTTCAAAACCAAGTAAATAAATTGAGCGACTGATTGAAAATAAGAACAAAGCTAAGAAGTATGGAATCAGATATAGTACTACGAGTTCAAATGATTCGTGAAGCTGGTCATCTAAATGGTTCAGCTATAAAAACCAGAACTCTAAGAGTGGCTATTCCAATTATTATAATAGTAAGCCTTTTCAGAAAAGATATCGGATGAACAACCAGTTTAACAAGGTTAAAAATCATATTGTTTCATATGCACACATCACATCAAGCACACATAAGCCGAGAAAAACTATCTGGAACACAGCAACTAGAGAGTCAGTTAGACTGGTCCAAATCTGGGTTCCTAAAGGACTAATTATTTTAGGACCAAAATAGATGTGAGTACCAAAATTATTCATTGTGTGTGATTGCAGCTAACAGGTACATCGACAAATGATTCAATTTGGTGACTGGACATTGGATGCACAAGACTTATGACAGGGGATGCTGATTTGCTATCCCAACTGATTAAGTATTCTGGTCCAAATATCAGTTTTGGAGACAACTCAAAAGGTATAATCGTGGGTAAGAGTAAGCTTATACATGGTAATATTGTTTTTAATAATGTCCTACTCGTTGACAGTATGAAATATAACTTGATTAGCATTAGTCAGTTATGTGATAATAATTTTCAGTTCAGTTCAACAAGCTTACCTGCACAATTAAGAATTCAACTGATAACATCATCATACTGGTAATCGATGTGGTAATACTTACAAAGTAAGTCGGACTAATCAACCTAATGCACCAGTTTGTTTTGTAGCTTCAAATTCATCTTAGAACTGTTTGTGGCATAAAAAGTTGAACTACTAAAATTTCAAATATATCGCTCATCTAAGTAACCATGATCTTGTAACTAGTCTGCCTAAGATCGATTTTTCAAAAGATAAATTTTGTTCAGCATGTCAGTTTGGTAAACAAGTAAGATCTTCTTTAAAAAACAAGGGTAGTAAATCTTCCTCCAGATTCTTAGAACTGTTATACATGGATATTTTTGGTCCAATATTATTCATGAGTTTAGAGGTAATAAAATACACCTTGGTAATTGTTGATGATTTTTCAAGATTTACTTGGGTTATTTTTCTCAAATCAAAAGACCAAACTGCTGCACAACTGATTAAGCTTTTCAAAAAACTTTTAAATGAAAAATCGGTTGGAATGGACAGAATAAGGTCTGATCGATGGACTGAATTTGTCAATCAAAATTTTTCTCAGTTTTTAGAAAATTCTGGAATTAAGCATGAGTTCTCAGCAGCTAGAACACCTCAACAAAATGGTGCAATTGAAAGAATAAATTGTACTCTTAAAGAAGCAGCTAGAACAATGTTTGTTGATTCCATTATATCTCAGAGATTTTGGGCAGAAGCATTAAACATTGCATGTTATACTCAAAACAGATCAATGATTAATAAAATCATTTGAAAACTCCGTATGAGATCTGGCATGGACAGAGAAGTATGGTGTCCTACTTAAAAATATTTGGTTGCAGATGTTTAATTCACAATAATGGCAAAATTTATCTGAAAACATTTGATGCTAAATCTGATGAAGGAATTTTTCTTGGTTATTTTTCGGTTAGCAAGGCTTACAGAGTGTTTAATAAGAGTACTTCAAATGTAGAAGAATTGATTCATGTTGTTTTGATGAATCTACACTAATTGATAACCCAACTGATCCAGTTGAGCCAACTGATCACTTAATAGACATTAGCTTGGAGAATGATAGTGAAGAAGAGGTTCACATCAATCGAAACATCCTTCAAACACCAGAACCTGAAGTTGTGGATCAAACAGTTGAACAGAAAGTTGTTCGTAACAATCAGTTGGCGGAACAACGCGATGATATTCAAATACCAACAGAAACTGCCACAACTGAAACATAAAGAAATGTTCAATTACAAACTGGTCCAACCATTTACAACTAAAGATGGAATAAATCACATCCACAAGACTTGATGATAATTAATCCATCTGATCTGGTAAGAACTAGAAATCAAATTTTTAATTTATTTGTATACTCTCAGCATTTGTTTCTCAATTTGAGCCAAAGAAAACTGATGAAGCTCTAACTGATCCAAACTGGATAAATGATATGCAAGAAGAGCTGGATCAGTTTACCCATAATAATGTCTGGACTTAAGTTACAAGACCACTTTCAAAAACAATTATACGTACAAAATGGGTTTACAGAAACTAAATCTTCGAAGATGGTTCAGTTATACGCAACAAAGCCAGGTTGGTTGCAAAATGATACATGCAAGAGGAATGAATCAATTATGATGAGACATATGCACCAGTTGCACAACTGGAAGCAATAAGAATATTCATACCATACGCCTCTTTCAAAAACTTTAAGGTATACCAGATGGATGTCAAAAGTGAATTCCTAAATGGTCAGCTACAAGAAGAAGTCTATGTTGAACAACCACCAGGTTTTGTAAATCACTCATTTCCTGATCATGTTTTTCATCTCAACAAAGCATTGTATGGTCTCAAACAAGCTCCCAGAGCTTGGTATGAGAAATTATCAAAATTCTTAATTGATCATGATTTCACTGTTGGAACAATATGATAAAACACTGTTTAAATTTACAAAGAAAGATCATACTTTACTTGTGCAAATTTGTGTTGATGATATTATTTTTGGATCAACAACCCCAAATTATGCAATAAATTTATTAATTTAATGCAGGATAAATTTGACATGAGTATGATGGATAAGCTGACATTCTTTCTTGGTTTGCAAGTGAAGCAATTGGAAACTTGTACATTTATCTGTCAAACCAAATACACAAAGGAACTGCTTAAGAAGTTTGGCATGAAAACATGTTCAGCTGCAAATACTCTCACGAGCTCATCAATTATATTAGATAAAAATGAAGGGATATGATACTCACGGGAAATTTAGGGTCCGATTCCAGCAAGTGTCACTAGTCCAGACGCAGGTTTTGAAATTATTCTGAGCCTGAAATCACAAATAAGGTCGTTAGGAGGGAGCCAGGAGGGTGTCCTGGCGTAGCCCCTCCGACGCTCAAGTCAGAGACTTAGGATATATGGGGGGAGCAGCTAAGGGTGCTGCTGAAAACAATATATTGAATCCATAATCAAACGTTCAAACCTGGTATTTATAGGAGAATACATGGGCTTGTCATGGACCATTCACCAGCGGGCCTTAGATATGGGCCGAGAGTTTGGGCCGGATCTTGATGGGTTCATTCCTAGGGTATCACCAGTCTCCCCCTCCCGAGTCGAACTGAATCGTATGTTCAAAGTTCGATTAATTGTGTTGTTCTCTATTTACAACATGTGAGTTGTGCATTTTCTTCCAGCCACTCGTCAGTCTCCGAAAATTGGAATCGAATCAAATCGCAATCCTGCTGCGCGTTACCTCAACGCCGCTTTATCATCACTCTGCCTTCACTCACGTACTCCCCAGCCAGCCTTGCCCCCTAACCCCCCCACCCCCCCGCCCAACCGCCGCACCACGAGTGCTCAAGCCGAGACTCCTGTACAGCCGAGCCGTCTCCCTGCGCGCTTGTCCACCTCGCCCTCCTGCCCTGCGCACGCTCGCCCCTGCTCGCCCCAAGCTCGCCCGGCACGCCAGCTCGCCCCTCACACTGCCCAGCGCCCTGCTCACCTCTGCTCGCCCCACACTCGCCCGACATGCCACGCTCGCCCCTGCTCGCCCCAAGATCGCTCGGCACGCCATCTCTCCCCCTTGCCGAGCGCTTGCACAGCTGCCTGCCCGCTCGCCCACTGCCTGCCACGCGCTCGCCTCTCCTCACGCTCGCCCATCACTTGGAGAATTTTATTGCGAATGACTGTGTGCTGAAGAGCTTGATTTCTGAAGAGCCCTTGCACGCCCTCGCAATCGCCCTCCGCCCACAGTCCTTGGTTTCTGAAGAGCTTTTGGGGGCGTTGCCCCCAAGCCCCCACGACCAGACCGGGCAGGTCAATCTCCGTAATTTTTGCAGCGGCAAACATTGTTCATTAACGACAAACGAAATAAATTTTTCTAACACCATATGCCCTCGTCGCCCCCATCTTCAAGGTCCTCTACTAAACTTTTGAAGGAAAATAATTTCCACTTCCCCGTGCCCTTGACTCCTCTGCTAAAATAGTCCTTAGCAGGAAAAATAAAAACTTCAACCTCCTCACCCTCTAACTCCTCTGCTAAGCCGGGCAGGAAAAATCAAACTCTCACCTTATCATCTCATAACTCTTCTGCTAAGACGGACCTTAGCAGGAAAATAAAAATTCTCCACCCTCACACTCTAACTCATCTGCTAGGCGACACCCATAGCAGGAAAATAAAATATTTCTCCTCTCCACCTCTGTTTTTCTGTTAGGCGGTGCCTTAGCAAGAAATTTTAATTTTTCTCCTCCCCACCTTTACTCCTCTGCTAGGCGATGCCTTAGCAGGAAAATAAAATTTTGTCCTCCCCAACTCTACTCCTCTACTAGGCGATGCATTAGCAGGATAATAAATCTTTTCTCTTCCCCACCTTTGCTCCTCTGTTAGGCAATGCTTTAGTAGGAAAATAAAACTCTCACCTCATAATCTCGTAACTCCTCTGCTAAGCCGGGTCTTAGCAGGCAAAATCAAACTCTCACCTCAGCATCTCATAACTCATCTGCTAAGCCGGACCTTAGCAGGAAAAATAAAAATTCTTCACTCTCACCCTCTAACTCCTCTGTTAGGCGACGTCATAGCATGAAAATAACATTCTTCTCCTCCCAAACTCTGCTCCTCGGCTATGCGATGCCTTAGCAGGAAATAACATTTTTCTCCTCCCAAACTCTGCTCCTCTGCTAGGCGATGCCTTAGCAGGAAAATAAAATTTCAACACCTCCACCCTCTAACTCCTCTGCTAGGTGATACCTTAGTAGGAAAATAAAATTCAACACCTCCACCCCCTAACTTCTCTGCTAGGTGATGCCTTATCATGAAAGTAAAAATTCTCTACCTTCACCCTCTAAATCCTCTACTAGGCGACGCCATAGCAGGAACATAAAATTCAACACCTCCACCCTCTAACTCCTCTGCTAGGTGATACCTTAGCAGGAAAATAAAAAATTTTCTCATCGCCGACTCTGCTCCTATGCTAGGCGATGCCTTAGCAAGAAAAATAAAATTTAATTCTCCCCCTCCACTCTGCTCCTCTGCTAGGCGATGCCTTAGCAGCAAAATAAAATTCTTCTCCTTCCACTCTGCTCCTCTGCTAGGCGACGCCTTAGCAGAAAAATTTAATTTTTCTCCGGCCAAACTCTGCTCCTCTGCTAGGCGATGCCTTAGCAGGAAAAATAAAATTTAATTCTCCCCCTCCACTCTACTCCTCTGCTAGGCGATGCCTTAGCAGGAAAATAAAATTATTCTCCTCCACTCTGATCCTGTGCTAGGCGATGCCTTAACAGGAAAAATAAAATTTAATTCTCCCCCTCCACTCTGCTCCTCTGCTAGGCGATGCCTTAGCAGGAAAAAAAATTCTTCTCCTCCGCTCTGTTCCTCTGCTAGGCGATGCCTTAGCAGGAAAATTTAATTCATTTCATCCTCACAATACAATAACATCCACGAACTTAATATAAGAACTTGGCTTTATTAAATTTCAACTGATAACATAAGACAAATTCAGAAACGAAATACAGCAAAATTCAAGTCAAGATTAATATTCTCTAAGGTGGCAAGAGTTCCTGAGCCTCTTTAGACCTTTGCCCGGCGCATTCTCCAACTTTCATCTCTGCTCCTCGTGTATTTCCACAGGACAAAGTTACCCACTTCTTCCTTTCCTAATCATGTTAAGCTCCACACGCGCTTTTTTTCTCCTTCTCCCTCACTACCCCTTCAAAACAACGACGCGCGACTTTTTGGTCCCCGCAAAAGACTCCAACTCCTTTTCCCACAGGAAACTTAAGCTTCTGATGATAAGTGGAAGCTACGGCTCTGAAATCCTTCAGGGTTGGCCATCTTAGAATTCTATTATTCGCTGAAAGGGTATCCACCACGGTGAACGCTATCATTTTTGTTACCCGCTGAGTATCAGTCCCCAAGGATAGAGGAAGCACAATCTGACCCAAAGGCGGGATGGCATGTCCTGCAAACCCATACAGCGGGGTGGAGACCGGCTCAAACTCAAATCCTTCCACCTTCATTTGATCCAACTTGCTCTTGAACAAGACGTTCACGGAGCTTCCATTATCAATAAATATCCTTGCCACATCATAAATGGAAACGGTGGCCGTCACCACCAAGGCATCGTTATGTGGAGTCACAACGCCTCGGAGGTCTTCCACCCCAAAGCTAATGACGGGGTCTTTTGGTAAGTCCGCACCCCTAGATATCTCAAAGTTCTCCAACCTTCTCCAATGCGCTTTCCGAGCTCGCCCAGAGTCTCCATCAGTAGAACCACCCAAGATCATATGAATCATTCCTCTCGTAGGGTGGTTATCCTAATTCGTTCCCCTCCTCGGTTCGACGGGCTCCTGAAGGACATTTTACCTCGACCTTCACCTCTCTGCTCCCCAACCCCCTGATTTATCCATGGAGGGCCTTGACCACGTCTAGGGGACGGGCGAGACCTCGGTCGACTCCCGAATGCGGATTATTTTCGTCTGTCCCGCGAAGACAATCTAGCAGTGCACTCAACCCTTCGTGACTTCTCCCACCTCCCCACGGGCTCCCTCACCTCCATCACCTCGTCACGACTCCTATCCAGGGGAACATGTGATGAGAATTGTCCTCTACTTATAGTTCTGTCCTCCATTCTTTCCCCACCCCTCTTCCTTCCTCCTTTCTCCGCTCCCTCAACTCTACTTTCTCTCGGCCAGTTCTCCATCCTTCTGTACCGTTGGGCATCTTCCAAGTTTACATATTTCTCAACTCGAGCCAACAGATCATCATAGCTCGACGGAGGCTTCTTGACCAGCGACTTGAAAAACTTCCCTCCCATCAGTCCTTGTGTGAAGGCACTTATCATGATATCAGGGATAGCTGCTGGCACTTCCAGCGCTGCACTGTTGAAACTCTGGACAAATTCTCACAAAGTTTCATTCTCTTGCTGTTTCATCACGAACAGGCCCAAATAATTTTTTGGTGCCTCTTGCTGCTAGAAAATCGGTGCAAGAAGGCAGCTGAGAAGTCCTCAAAAGAACGTATAGAGTTGGGCTGCAAGGTGTTAAACCATTGCTAGGCTGACCTCAACAACGTGCCCAGAAACACCCTGCACCTGAATCCATCCGAATATTGGTGCAACAGAGTCGCATTCTCAAATCTTCCCAAGTGTTCATTAGGGTCAGTATGTCCGTCATATTCTCCCACGTTTGACTGTCGGAAATTTGGAGGAAGTCCTTATTCCAAGTTGGCCAATGAAAAAGGACTTCCTCTCTTGGGTACTAGGGCTCGGCTTCCTACCTGCTGCCTCAACATGCGTATCTCCTTCCACATCTCTCCTATCTCACTAACTTCCCCACTTTGGAGAGGATGCGTCTCTTCAACCCGGCTCTGGTGGCCCTCCACATTCTCCTCTTGCTCCTGGCGAACGGCCTGCTCTTCTGCAAATGCAGATTTTTGATTCCTCTTCATGGCCTCATCCACAGTTCGGGTGATAAATTGGCCCGGCTGTTCCAGTGTCAAGTTCCCCACGTTCTCATTGGGACGGGTTTGATCGACCCTCGTCTCGGGAATGGGCTGCTCGATTCTTGTCTCTTGACGAGGTTTTTCCTGTCTCGTCTCAATATGCGGTTGTTCCTGTATTGTTTCAGCATGAGATGGTTCGAGTCCCCTTCAAGGACGCGATGATGATGAGTTAGCTCTTCCACTCCCTCTCTTCCCTACCATATCTATGTCTCAAATCAAATTTTCCCACAGACGGCGCCACGTGATACTCACTGGAAATTTAGGGTCCGATTCCAGCAAGTGTCAATAGTCCAGACGCAGGTTTTGCAATTACCCTGAGCCTGAAATCACAAATAAGGTCGTTAGGAAGGGGCCAGGAGGGTGTCTTGGCGTATATGGGGGGAGCAGCTAAGGGAGATGCTGAAAACAATATATTGAATCCATAATCATATGTTCAAATCTGGTATTTATAGGAGAATACATGGGCTTGTCATGGGCCATTCACCTGTGGGCCTTAGATATGGGCCGGATCTTGATGGGTTCATCCCTAGGGTATCAGGATAATATCAGTTTATATGACACTTTACAGAGGTTTAATATGTTCTTTACTTTACCTAACTGGTAGTCGTCCTGATATTGTATTTGTTGTCTGCATGTGTGCTAGATTTCAAGCAAATCCTAAATAATCGCATTTTTAGCTGCCAAACGTATATTGAAATATCTTACAGACACACAAAATGTGGGCTTATGGTATGCTAGGGACTCATCTTTCAATTTATTTGGTTATTCAGATGCAGATTATGCAATATGTAAACTAGATAGAAAAAGCACCAGTTGATCATGTCATTTTTTTAGAGAAAGACTGATTTCCTAGTTCAGCAAGAAGCAAACATCCATAGCAACTTTCACAACTGAAGCAGAATTTCTAGCTTCCGGAAGCTGCTCTTCCCAACTGCTTTGGATTCAGCCACAACTGAAAGATTATGGAGTCGTTGCATAAGAATCACCAATATTTTGTGACAACACTAGCAAAATTGTGATTACATACAATCTAGTTCTTCACTCTAAGACAAAGCATATCGATGTCAGACATAATTTCAGCAGAGATCATGCTCTCAAGAAGGAGATCATACTGGAATACATGTCAATTGAACAACAAGCAGCAGACATATTCACCAAGCCACTACCCGTACTAAGTTTTCTTATTTCCAAAATATTCTTGATTTACCTTAGTCATTTACACTTTTATGTTGATTCATTGCCAATATTAAGTGCAGGAAATAATAAAGCATTAAAGAAAAAACAGCATGAACAAAATAAATTTTTATTGATATAGTTGAACTTGTACAACAGAGATTTCCCTATCTACTGCCTCTCTCCAGTTGGTCAACCAAGTGGTTAACCCACCAGTAATGGTTTTCAGGAAGTCCTCTGAGAAGGCGATTCTTCTCAAATCCTTCTTCTCCTTAAGAAGCATCAGCAGATTGACACTTCATCCTTGAATATGTCAGTAATATGAGCAACTTGTTTCCTCGTGGCAACAAGTATCAGAGACGCTGCTGATACTTGTTTTCTGTTGCCACTCGTTTCCTCGTGGCAACAAGCCCTTCCTCACGGAAGGACTGCAGTTCCTGGATTTTGCTCCAGGTAGACAGCGTCTTTTCCAAAACATTGTCCTCCATCTTTAGCTTTCTCGCAGCCACTATGGACTGCTTGAACTCTTCTTCCATGTCTGGTTGATGAGAACTTCTTGCCTTATCCATCTGTTACTGCTTTGGTAGTATATTATGTGTTGACGTGTTCAAGTGATTTTGTGACTAAGTAGTTTGTTCTTATTTATAGACTCAGAACCACATGAAGAGTCACAATCGTTACTTTTGATAAGAGGACATGAAAAGATCTTTGTCTGCTATTGATGATTCATTCTCCGAGGATGAGATTTTTCTTCACCTTATTTATTGCATATATTTAGGGGAAACGTTGAATTATAATTGGTTAACTAATAAGACATTTATCAGTTGGTCTTAAACTGAATTGATTTTGTTCACAACTGAGCATTCAGTTCTTGACCTAACTGATCTTATCATATATGTTAACTGATTATCAATTCAGGTTGAGATTCCACAATAAATTTGTGAATTTCAAAATTACTTCATTAATCATGCTATCCATTGAATATTAATTTTAAATTTGTTTACAGGTAATTCAATCGACTCAATTTCCATATTTACATATGAAGTACACGCCATATATTCAAATTAATCTCGGACTGCCACGTGTCCAAAATTTGAATAGTCACATATATAAATATTTGTCCTGTCCTCATTTAGCTCACTTTACTCTATGCTAAACTGTTAAGCACTCAAACACTCGAAGCGTTTTTTTTGTGCATAAAATCTAAGCTAATGGCAAGCCAAACCCTAGACTTCATTCTCAACGCTATGACAATCGACTTCGATTCCATTCTATCAGTCTCAGACGAAGATGTTAGGAGCAGTATTTCTTAAGCTTGAAGATTTTGGTTTGAAAATTTCTTGGGAATCCCAACCCAAGTCATTTATCCTAAGGAAATTCTAGAAGTTTATGCCAACAACAAGATTTCTGATGATAAGATTATTTTGACCATTAATAATCAAGTACTGATTGTAGACGAAGAATTATTCAGCAATCTCTTCCAACTCCCAACTAAAGGTTTGTCTAACTTCTCTGAGATCGAACTAGCTGATATTGAAGAAATGCAAACCATATTGTTTGCTGATGGGAAGAAAATCAAAGTTTCGGATCCCAAGAAAGAATTGAAGCTAGAGATCCAACTGTTGGCTGATATTATTGCAAAGGGTGTCCTCGCCAAGGTAGGTTCATTCGCTACCCTCACTCTTGAAAAATTTCAAATCATGACTGCGATCATGAAAGGCACATGATTGAACTGGTCAACCATTATTTTCAATATCCTGAAGAACATGGTTCAATCTTCCAAGCAGCCGAATGGTTTCGCTCTGTAACTCAGTTATTTGCTAAAAAGCTCTGGTGTCATTGATGACTCAGCCGAAAAGTCATCCAAGTTCAAATTGTTCAACACAAAGAACGTTCAGCCACCGAAAACCAAGTTGGACATCTCGCCTAAAAAATTTGTCAAGAGCAAACAAGAGATTGGGATGATGGCAGCTTCCAAATCTGTAAAGAAAGCCAGAACCAAGGACACGGTTAAGAAACTGACAATCAAAAGAAAACTGATTGTCAGTGAAAGTGATTCGTAGAAGACTCCATCTCCGAAGATTTTGAAGAAGCCACGGTCTCAGAAGACCAAATAAACTGCTTCTGGAGTTATTCCAGCTGATAGACCGTTGCTTACTGGAGCTGAGGTACTCATAACTGGTATACCAATTCGATTAGTTACAATTGCACCATCAGCTGAAGAAACCAGTTGATCATCCATTGAAGCTTATCACCGAATATGGTGACAAATTGAAGATTGTTGGACATCGCGCACCTCCTATCACTGTCACCAGAACAACTGTTCTACCAATTTCTCGACCGAAAGGTGTGATAATTAGAGAAAAGGTAGACTCAACTGCCATGGGGCTGGCCATTTCTCACGCTCTAACTGACCCAAAAGGCAAGAGCAAAATGATTGAAGAGCCCGAGCCAACCAAAACAATTCAGACTCATGTCGATCTCATTTGGAGTGAGATAAATGAGTTTGTTGATTCTAAGATGGAAGATTTTGATGAATGGGTCAAGTTTCTCACTGTAGTGTATGCCAGACGATTGAAGAAGAAATCAGTTTTATGGAAATTCATTGTCCTGGAAACAATGGTTTTGAAGACAGTCAAGGCCGTCACTATTTCTCAAGCAATATAAATGAGGACTTATTTCTTTGATCTGATGCGCTTGAAGAAGCTGATTGAAGTAACAGCTCAACTGAAACTGAACTACAATCTAATCAGTCCGACTGCGTATAATGACCGAGCTTTCTTCCAGCAGCTGGACTCAGATCTAATATATTTGCAAATGAAGATCAAAGTCTGGGAAATGGATCAACGATTATACATACTAGTTGATTCCGAAAATCCAACATCAGCAGAGCAAGCTCAGCCAACTGGAGTTCAGTCAGAATCTATTCATGAGCTGATTCAACCATCTTTACTCTCTGCACCTTCATCATCTCCACCAGTTGGACAACCTCTATACATGGATGATGAGTTTTCATTGGCCAACATTGGCGAAGTCATCTAATCAGTTGCCACTGGCATCCAGCTGAACTTCGAACTAGGTGAGAGAGATGTATGCCAAAGCTCAACAGAACAATTAGCCTTGGAGTCTATGTGGAAAGAAATTGAATATGAAGCTCATTCAATTGTTTGACTGAACAAAAACAACAAATTGATATGGCCCAGTTGCAATCTAAACCAATAGCTGATTTGCTAGTGACCAATGATGTGCCATCCAACTTAACTGCTGCTCAGCCTACTACCTCAGTTCCAGATGCTCAGATGGAAGCAGTTGAAGAAGTCATTACATAATTGGAACAATAAACTGAGACTGACTTACAACATCTAGCCATGGTGCTTTTCAGTTGAAAGGACAAGGGAAAAGCACATGCCACATCTGAAATCTTGTCTCCTGAAATGCCTATAGCTACTGGTATCATGATTGAAGAAATTCAGTCCAGTTTGCACAACCTAATCTCAACTGTAGGGGTGGGCACGGGTCGGGTTTTTCGGGTTTCGGGTAGTTCGGGTCGGGTACCCGATTTTTTCGGGTAGTATTTTCATTACCCGAACCCGACCCGATTCTAGTCACTACCCGATTTTTCGGGTACCCGAAAAAGTCGGGTTCGGGTAGGGGTCGGGTTCGGGTTTTTTTTTTTTTGAAGAAATAACATTTTATCTTTTTGTGTCTACAAATTAATATATGACGAGAAAATAAGCTTGTGAAAATAATATTGTCTCGTGAATGTCTACAAAAGTTAAACACAAATATTTATCTCAAAACATAGAATGAGTATTATGATTAACAAATCTTTAAATCGAGCATAAACAAATATTTATCTCAAAACATAGAATGAGTATTATAATTAACAAGTCTAATCTTGAAAATTCAACTTAGATCTTCACCAAAAAAATCAGAGTCAACTTCTTGTTTGACTTGCAAAATATCTTCTGGAATATTTCATCACCTACATAAAAAGATGTAAATTTATTAACAAAAAAATGAACATCATAAAACAAAAAATAAAGTGTACCAATAATTCATGTTTTCATCAATGCAGGAAACAAACCTGAGAAAACTAAAATGCAAGAAAATAATGAAGAATAATCAAATAACCTGAGAAAATTAAAATGCAATAAAGTGTACCAATAATTCAAGAATAATCAAACATCAATAATAGATGTATCAACACCCAATTTTGTCAACTCTGCAAAATAAACAAAGAAAATAAAATGTTAGTACTTAGTACTTCGAAATGTTGAGATATATCTAAAGTAAATAAAATAAAATTAAAATACCTTTGTCAATCATTTCGACATCACACAAATCTTCCTCCATATTAATTGGTTTGGTATCACATCGAAACCAGTCTTGAGCACAAATGAGAGATGGAACTATCTTGGGCGATAAAGGACTTCTAAATGCATCAAGTACACGCCCTCCGGTGCTAAATGCAGCTTCTGAAGCAACTGTGGAAATTGGAACTGCCAATATATCTCGAGCCATCTGAGAAAGAATGGGAAACCTAGGACTATTATCTTTCCACCATTGCAATATATTAAAGTTCTTTCTTTCCTCCTCAACATCTTCAGTCAAATATTTCTCCAACTCAGACTTTAATACTTCACCTTTTCCTCCACTCTTATACATCTTGAACTCTTGCTTCAACTACAATCTAATAGCCATTTCAGACTCATCGTCCGCCTTACACAAGCGTTTCTTAGACATATCTTGCGAGCCAAGGGTGGAACTATTTGATGAAGAGCATAAACTTTTAGAAATGTCTGGAAGGTTATTGGAATGCCTCAGTTTATAATGATCAAACAACTCGTAAAGGCCAAGTCTCACTTGTTCTTTCATGGTCTCATTTTTCCCAACACTGCCATACATTCTATCGAAAGAAAATTCAACAAACTCCAACTTATGTCGCGGATCAAGGACCACAGCATAATATAAAATCATATTCATTTTCTCAGTTGATCCCCAATACTTATCATACTTTTCTTTCATTTTTTTGCCATCAAACTTAGTTCAAAGTCAACACTCTCCAACCATTGCTTAAGAAGCATGTCAACCTCACTAATCTCATGAAACATAATGTTCGATGTAACATACAAAGAACCAGACATACACAAAGTGAGTTTATAGAAATGTTTCAAAAATTTCAGCAAAAGCTTGGATCTTTCTCAATCATGCTCATTTGGAACCCCATCATATGGCTTTTTTGAAAGATCAATTCGGTAAGCAAGATCGACTTCATCATACGCATCAAATGCTCTTTTAAGACATATTGCCGACTCTAACATTAAGTATGTTGAGTTCCATCTGGTGGGCACATCAAGAGTCAACAACTTGTTTGTTTCTATTTTTTCAAGTTGAACACACTCTTGAAATCTTTTGTACCTGGCTGGAGAACTCCGTATGTACCTAACAGCTCCCCTAACACGCGAAATAGCTACATGCTCATCATTTCCTTTCAAACCATCATGCACGACGAGATTAATAATATGTGCAATACACCTTACATGAACATATTTCCCACCCAAAATATTGTTTCCCCAATTGTCAAATTTCTTCCGCAAATAAACAATTGCCCCATCATTCGAAGATGCATTATCCGACAGTGATAGAAAATATTGTACCTATACTCCAATCAAGTAAACATCTCTCAATACTTTTTCCTATTTCTTCACCTTTATGACCAGATATTGGGCAAAAGTTCAAAATCCTTTTGTGTAACTTCCAATTTGCATCAACAAAATGAGCAGTAAGACACATATAGTTAACTTTCTGAATAGATGTCCATGTATCTGTGGTAATGCACATCCTTTGACAGTTATCCTTTATGAACTGCTGTAATTTCGCCTTTTCACTCAAATAGGACTTGTAAATTTCTCTTGTTATTGTCCTTCGTGATGGAATATCAAACATTGGACATGCAACCGACAAAAAATGTCTAAAACCAGGGTTCTCAACCGTCTTGAATGGGAGTTCATCCACAATCAACATGTAACACAATGCATCTCTAACTTTTTGTTACTCAAATCTCCAGTTAACAAGAGAGGCATCTATATCACTTTTATGAATTGATTGAAACGAGAGTCTATTTTGATTTGTTTCAACCTCATGTGGTTTCTTCTTGCATGATTCATAATGATTTTTAAGAGGTTTAGTGCCATGAGCTTTTGGATCAGCTTTAATCTCTCTAGTACAATATTTGCATCTACCTTTTTGAACATTCTCATTTTCACAAAAAAACTTTTCAAAGTGTTCCCACCATTGTGACCTAGACACAACCGTCCGAGTACGTTTTTTGGAATCACATAATTTATCATCCTTCTCATCAACCTTATCATCAATGTTCACACTAACCTCTTTGTATAAGTCACTTTGTGGTTGTATGTTTGGCGAATAAAGAGTTTCAGATATTCCTCCAAATTCCATGATTGTAGCCCACAAGATTTAATAAATCGCTACATCAAACAAGAAAATCAAATTGTAAGTGACTACAATGAGTAATGATAGCAACACAATGACATCAAGACAAAAAAATATATCCCAACTTTTTCATGCTACTGGACAAGTGGAATATATCCCAACTTTTTCTTCCATGTAACTAATACTTAAAGAAACTGATGGCTAGTGAAAGTTCAGATTTCATATCTTCTGAAATGAACGCCAATGAAGCTATGGGTGAACTGTACGTTTCTTGTCTATTGGCATCATCTTCCTTGAAACTTTCTAGTGCAAGTGTAGATGATTGCTTATATGCACAGTTTCTGAATCTAAGTTAGACAGTGGTACCAACAGTGCAGAACATCTTAGGAAGGCTGGTTATGTCAAAGTTGCCCAAGAGGAACATGTTGAAGTACTTCTAACTTAGACAAAATGCCAATAAACTTTGTAAAATACCCTTTGAAAAACCCACCATGAATTCAAAACCTCAAAATCGTAGAAATACGTAAGATCGGAACTGAATTAATACACACAACACTTGGAAGTCGAAATACAGAGACTAGCTAGATGGAGTTGCAAGAATTACATGCTCTTTTCATCCCATTAATGGAACAAATTTATAAACCTCTTCTGCATTTCAACACAGTAACCTCAACCCATTGCCATTTTCAATTTTTCATATTCGCAGCAAATCAAGAAATGCACATAGTATATATTATATATATTCTTCCCAAATAAATCCAAAATGAGATTGTTTTCACTTTTCAGCATAAATGTATGATACATGCAATTCAACAAACACATAGTGAACAAGATTTGAGTAGAAACCATGCGGTGCTTTGCCCTTTGAATTTTCCGACCCTCGTTCAGTCGTTCTAACTTCTAAGTAGAACTGTAGAAGTTTTAGTGTCTTACGGTGCTTTGCCGGTTGCCCTTTGAATTTGGAATGAGAATCGTAGGTAGAAGTATAATCCAATATTGAGGTGTTTTCCAATTTATTAGCCCATATGTTTTTTTAAGCCCATATGTAGTCTACAAGTCTTCCGGTCATTATAACTATTAAGCCCATATGTATTTTTTAAAACCAATCGGGTACCCGATCGGGTAATTCGGGTACCAATTCAATACCCGAACCCGCCCCGACTAAAATATAGTCGGGTTCGGGGAATACCCGAACCCGACTATTTACCCTACTTTACCCGAAATTTTCACCCGATCGGGTTTCGGGTCGGGTGTGACCCGAAAAACCCGACCCGATTGCCCACCCCTACTCAACTGTCTCCGACATGAAGTCAACTCAGCTGATGCACAAGCATAAAATTGATTCTATGAAGGAAAACACCATGAAGAACCTCAAGCATGTTACCAAGGATATCACCTCATTATTCCTTGTAGATCAGCTGAAGAAGGACCGAGTGAAAGTTCCAGCTCTTTTCCAGACTCAAGACATGCTTATCAACCGAATTGACTTCATGCACATGTATGTCAAAACGGATGGATTTGATGAAAGAACAGATGCTGAATTTTATATCTTAAGTCAGCTCAGAATACTGCCTTCTCTCTACCATTGCTGGTGTTGACAAACAAGGGGAAGAAGACCAGCAGCAGCAATCAAAGAAAAGATCTAGTCAACCAACTGATTAAGGACCTGCTGACAAAAAAGCAAAGAAGTGAAGAGCAGTAAGTTCAGTTGGATGACAGTCTTTCATTCTTAGTTTGTACGAATCTGTACAGTGGAAAATTATTTATCTATGATAGAGTTTATCAGTTCTTGATTTCTATGTTTTTTCAAACACCAAAAAGAGGAAAATTGTTAAAATTAGAATTTCGGAGTTTGACAAATAAAGCTTTTGAAGATTTTAGAACTGATCGACTCAATTGAATTAATTCGATCTGAAACCACTCAAACTGAAGTTGCGCGAACTGATAATTAATGAGCAAAATAATCGAAGGCAATCGAACTGATCAAAGCTAACTGAATCTGTAAAGATAACTAAACTATCAATTGGAACTGATCAGTTATACAGTCCGCTCAACTGATAGGCTATATAGTCAACTAATAATCAGTTTGACATGTCATCAGTTAAAGCTTAGCCAACAACCGAAAAATTGTACAAAAGCAGACTGTAATTCATAGTGGGAGCGCCGCATAGCAGACTGCCACAGTGTACTATTTTCAGAAGAATATTGACACATTCAGAAAGGACAAATTAACGGATATGAGTCATTTAATGCATTAAATGTTACTGTTGGAAGCAAAGCCTATAAATATCCGTAGAGCTCAGCTGAGAGAAGAACCTTTGAATCATTACTCTGATTGATTTTTAATATACAAAGTTCAGCTACGATATTCTTACAGAAAATCTCACACTTAACAGAAATATTCATAGTTTCCAGGCTATTATTTGAGCAAAAGTACTAGTACATTATAATGTTGTATTCGATCTCTTAAGATCAGTTGTGCTAAGAAATAAAATAAGTTGAATACTGATAAAGTGTAAAGGAACTAAGAGTTGCAGTTTGACAGTGTCTAAGTCCGAATTGAAGTGGATTATTACAGTCTATGTATTTAATCAAAGTCTTTTAATGAAAACCTTTATCCTTATGATAGAAGGGGTGACGTAGGAGCATTTGAAGTCTCCGAACATCCATAAAATCTTTGTGTTCCTTGTTTCAATTATTCGTTGAGTATTCAAATTATCGGTTAGTATACTTCCGCACTTAAACTAGTTAACTGACTGATATCGACAACAAGATTCCTGAATTCAGTTTATCACTAAACTGATTCACCTTTATCAAAAGAGTCAAAAATCTTGTAGTGTTTATTCAACCCTCTTTCTAAACACTTCAACCTTTCAAACCAATCCTAACAATGTTCTATCGAATTGAAAGTCTCATATTGTTGTGTGAAACGACTTAACGAATGCAATGAATCTATCCAAATTGATGAGCTGATAATAATATATAATTAGTGAATAATAAAGAATTAGTGAGTTGGTGAACATATGTGTAAAACTGATAATGTAAGAACGTATGATTTGTTTATAAAAGTTCAAAGACAAATTTTTCGGACATATTCTCTTCTTTCATGAGTAGGACGAATACTAGAAGACTTCAATTTATGTAATCTCATTTCAACTGATATCACATTCTCAATTGAAACTCCTAAAAACACCTCAGCGTCGATTGTGACGACAAATTACAACTGATTTACAACTGAATCAAACAGACGAAAACATATGCTGGTCTTAATCAACTTCTACAACCAACCATTGGTTCAGAATTTGAATGTAGTCTTCTGTCAAACAGATGAATAAGTTTTATACAATCTCTTTGTTTACATGAAAACAAATTTTCATCATATTTGGGGCATAACTATCTGTTACTCCATTCGTTCCTATATAACATAATCAAATCTAAACGAAATATAAATAGTATATTGTTCAAGAATGACTAATTAAGACTTATTTAAACTCGAATTCAGATTTAATGGATAAATGCGTTTTCATCTTGAGTTCAACTCTGTAGATTTTCGGGATCTTTGAGTTTAAGCTCGAGCTTAAATATGTGTTAATAAATAAAATATATTTTAAGTTCTGTAAAAGTTTGTTTTTTGTTTTTAAACTTGTTGCTTAAGAAAAATTAATGAAAATTAATAATCTAATTAAAATAAGAGATATATTTATTGAAAATCTATCAGGCATGCATGGAGAACTCTGACTGACTCACTCTCGAGCAAGTGTTCTTTTCATACTTTTCAGATCATGTGTGATAAACTCACTCGAGAAAATATTGATAAGAGGAATCGAATACATGATAATTGAGCAAGCACTTGTTTGCTCTATCTACTCATACATACGTAAAAACATAATGATTATTATTATTTGGAATATTATATTCTCGACCAAATTAGAAAAAAATGACTTTGACTATCTCTCCTACAGGCTACATCAATTAGTCTATTTACTTAAATGTGTTTCTTTGAAAATCTATAACTTTGTGTTATTATAGGATGTTTTTGTTACTTAGTTTTTATATATTATTTTAGAATTAAACCCACGAAGTTTTAAATCTTATTTTAGAATTAGTCTCTCAAAGCAATTGGATAGAATAATTTGTTGTAGAAAGAAAAATTGAAAGATAATCTGAATTTAATTTAAATTAATCAATTGAGGAGAAGAGAGAAGAAATAGTAGGATAAAATAAATGGCAAAAACTTGTGTGAGACGGTCTCACGAGTCGTATTTGTGAGACGGATCTCTTATTTGGATCATCCATGAAAAAGTATTATTTTTTATGCTAAAAGTATTACTTTTTATTGTGAATATGGGTAGGTTTGACCCGTCTCATAGAATAAGATCCGTGAGATGTTCTCACATTAGACTCACTCAAAATAAATAAGGATAAAAGGAGTTATTGAGGTTATTTGATTACTTTGGTCAAAGTATATATAATATTTACTATATATTCTCTTGATTAATGTAAACTATTTTATAATAAATAATTTTTTCTTAAATTATTTTTCAAACTCTAAAATAAAAAAAATTATATATATATATATATATATATATATATATATATATATATATATATTCTAAAAAAGTAAAGGTATTTCGAATTGTCTGTTGACACAGACAAAGTCAAAGAAAACATTTGAAATTATTTTAATATTGAACCTTAGACATATAAGAGTTCCAAATCGAATCTCTTTAGAAAGAAGATCTTTTGTTTCATGGTAGCCTGTCTCCTTACGAAACTTTCATAATTAGGTTAGCCATACACTTCACATGTTTCTAGCGATTCACGTGGCATCATCAAATAATATACGTCTTGGATAAGATCCTACAATGCATTAGAACACCCATGTTGATGATCTTTTACTCCGACAGCATCTAAGGTTCCTCGAACAATGTGATATCTTATACTGGATAAATCCTTATCCTTCTCCCTCTTACTAAGACTAAAGAATGTTATGGTAAATCATGGTCAATACCGGGTATAAAAGTAGGATGTGTGTGTACGTATTGAGAATATAGAATATATAATTAAGGGGGCCAAAACAAAATAGAAGCCCAGTAGCAATCAAATCTGGACCATTTCTCATCAGCTGTGCAATCAGATATTAGGCCTGTTACGCGAAATTAATTTAGACTCCTATTAAAAGCAATTTAAAAAAATAATCGATCGTGAGCTTAGTCGAATTCCAAGTTTTATAAAAACGATTTTAATATGACATTAATCGTAAAAGGTGTTTTTAGTTTTTACTATTAATTTTTTTATGAAATTGACTTAATCTAGCCATATAAATTGTGTATTTTTAAAAAATAACTTTCTTTATTAAAGATTATACAATATTTCCTTTTATAGTTTAATAATCGTTAAAGAACCTTTCTTTATTTTTTTTCACATCTCAATAAAATATTTCAACTTAGAGAATAAGAATCAATTTTCAAAATAATTAAAAAAAAAAAAGTTGTTTCATTATGAAATACTTGTTTTCTTAATCAATATTGATGATCCTGATAATTATAATTTGATATTAAAAAATAATATAAAATCATTAATAAGGATAATTAGTTAACATAATATTCTTAATGAAACAAAAAGTTGTAATAATAAAAAAAATAAGGATGCTTAACGTATTTTTATTATGCCTTTTAATCTATAAATATTATTTATGGATTAAATCATTAAATAGTATTAACAACTACTATTACTATTATGTTCTAGATCCAACTCATATAACTTTAAATCTATATTATTTTTATCCATATTTATAAAAATATTTACCTTTTTATTAATTTGTAATATGACAAGTTACAAATTTCCGTGAGCACTGATGATGTGTCACTCATATATTGGATGTGATAAAATATAGACAAATTAATATAGTTTTATGTAAAGAAACATTCAACCAATATTAAAAATATATAAAAAAAAAAAAAAAAACACCTCAATCTAACACAAAAATAAACATTATGTCAACCTCACATCATCAATAACCGGACCACATAAAGAACCCGAATGGTCGCTCTTGGTATGATAAAACGAGCTCAGAAACCTAACCCTAGTATGGGTTGATGTAGCCTTGAACGTAAGTTTTGCACTTTTGAATCCTCCGGTGCCCTTCGATTCGTAAGGAACTTGAAGAACCACTGCTCCCGCACTTGCTTCGACCATCATCGACCCTTGGCAAGAGTTCTTCGCATCACCAACTAAAAATGTGAGCACATAAGTTTTTCCCACTATGGTTTTCACCCCTTGTGACACCACACTTTCTCTTCCCGCCACCAACTCGACCGCTCGTTTTCCTTCGGGCACTCCGAAATGGTCAGAGTCTATGTACTTCACGGCTTTAAGTGATTCGATCGACCATCCAAGCAATGGGGAGTGATCATCCTCGATGTTAGGAGGTATCAGCACACCCCATGACGCATTTGGGAAAATATACGGACCATTTTCAAAATTTCCGTTCTTCAGTAAATTACCTGAAAACTCAAATTTGATCAAAGTCGTCGATCTAAAAATCCAATGCATGAAAAATAGACGACTCACCTCTTTGCAATTTAGGGGGATACAAAGCTACGAGTGCAACCGAGTCGATAAGTGGGCCGCAAGCCGGATCCTTCTCGGAACCTGGGTTATGGATCACTATTTCGATCTCGTTGGACTGGGCTACGAATCCCCAGCTATACGAATCCCAACCATCACTGCTATACACAGTTTGGATGGGCAAGATGGCCCAATTTTTGGGCCCAGTAGATACATTTAATTTCTCTTCTTGCGCACAAGTCCTGCCTGCACTAAAAGAAATGGAGTAGAACATTCCATTTGCGACCTTAACCTTAGTCTTGATGGACGCTTCGTCCCCGAGTCGCACGGCGGAGGCTCCCTCAGGAACGACCAGCAACATATCGCCTTGTCTGTGGCCAGATTTTATGTACTCGACGTAGCCGGAGATTTCCCAAAATGGTATAGCACGAGGGTCAATTATCTTGGTTCCCTTCATTTGGGAGGGTTTTGGCCCATGTTCAAAATTTCCATTTGGCAATGGTCCTGTTTCAGACAAATATAAAAATAAAGCCACAATATAAATTATTTACAACTAGTCTAGCAATGATATTGAGATTTATTGGGTTGGAGATGTTATATCATAAATATATAATTATTTTAGTGAATTATACGTATGAGATTTCAAAATTTAGTATATAGCATTTAACTAGTTTAGTGTAAAAGGGGTCATCAAACTAGTTAGCTTTGAAAATAAAGTTGGATGAATTTTGAAAGCGTACCGTTTATAAAAGATAATGCAATATTAAGGCTGGCTAAAAGAATCAATGCCACAGCTAGGCTGATGCTCTTCATTACACTTTTTAGTGTGTGTTTTGGGTGAGGAATGGGAGAAGAGAATGGATTGAAATGTGGGAAGGGTTGGAGGGGTATTTATACATGTGTTCTTGTCCATAAGAAAGTACTCAAATGAAGAGGAAATGGATAATCACCCATGTTTTTTTTTATCATTCATCCTTTAAATTTTTATTTTATTTTATTTTATTTTATTTTTGTTTCCAAATAATTTAGAAAAATCATTTTCCTAAAGTATCCAGGCCTCTGTCATTTTTTTTCTTCGACTGGGGATTGGGGTCAATTTCATATGCAATTAACTCGTTCTCAGGCAAGGTAAAATAGACAAAAATTTGTGTGAGACGGTCTCACGGGTCGTATTTGTGAGACAGATCTAATATTACTTTTTATGCTAAGAGTATTATTTTTTATTGTAAATATCTGTATGGTTGACCCGAGTCATAGATTAAGATCTGTAAGACGGTCTCACATTAGACTCACTCGGTAAAATAATATAGGTATGATCTTCTTTGATTACGTTTATCACTTATGGAAACGAGCATTCTTTTTTTTTTTCCCTTTTTTATGGAAACGGGTATTATTTTTTATTGTAAAACATTCATTTTTAATAGATTTAATTCATAAACAGGTGAATTTTAAGCAGACACCACTCATTTTGTTTTGAGGTGCAAGTAACGATCCACAAAGTTCGTTCTTTGGACTTGTTCGAGTATTAGCTGATCACCCGAGTAAACGTAAAACGTGATTTTCTGGGAAATAAAAATAAAAATGATTGTGTTTAATTAATATTGGGACCATGTAATGGAACTCAAGGGAGACCATTATGATGCACGTGCAATTCTAGGACCATTATGGTTTTGAATATTTTCTTGTTAAGAATAAGAAAACATTAATTACACTCAACAAATTATATTATTAAGTTTTTTTTAATATTGAAATTTGGTTTATGTGGGGAAGGTTGAAGACAATCCACTTTAGCCACCTGCACACCACATGGTCGGGGCAGACCAGCAAGATATTCGGTAAAAGATGATTGTACTTCTCAAAATTTTATATAAAATATTTCCTCAAAAAAATAATGTATAATATAACACAAAAACTCGTGTGATATCGTCTCTTCATTCAACTTTTTTTGAAATAGATTTTTTATCTGAGATAACCCATCATGATATAATTTTTTTAAATTATTTAAATATGTGTCTAACTCGATATTGATAGTTTCAACAACTGCGTCGTGGTTGTTCATATTCTTTTTTTCTAAAAAAGATGAGCGAAGATTAGTTTGTAACAATCGAATCTCGAACATTAAATATCGTTCCAGATATGAAATCTTGATATAACGCTTTCTTCATGGTCAATTTAAGAAACACATTTTATGATAAAATTATGTTGTACATTTTAAAAAATTAAGCCACATTTTTTATCCTGTGGCTGCACATGCTTGTTATAGTTGTTTAATGTTGATCGGTTCCAGGAAGGTCATGGGAGTCCAAGATTCGGTTAGCAGTATATTATTTTGATATGTTGTTTATTCATTGTGTCCATTTTTGTTGGGTGTAATAATTGTCTCTGCTTGATAGAGTGCGATCGAATCGTGGTGCTTGAGCTGCTGTACGTTTTAAAAGATTTGAGTTGCACCATTATTACTAGCTACAAGTTTTGATAAAACGACAAGCGCTCGGTCCTACAATTTTCGTGATCATCAATGAGATGTCATTCATCTATTGAATATACAATTAAAATATATTTCATTACATATAGTATATATGTTTAATCTTATTAGTCGACACAGAGATAGACACAATAGGTAAGTAGTATATCAAAATTATATATATTGCTAAACTATGATATGAAGTGGTCATGTTTTTTGGAAACTTGATGTGGTCATATTTGGAAAATTCAGAAACATACAAGTAATTGTTACTATGTTTTTTTTTTGTTTTTTTTATTTTTCAATAAATAATTAAAAAATAATATATGTTTGTTAGCAAAAAAACTACTATTTTTGTATAAAAAACAAAAATCACAAATAAATAAACATATAAGATTAAATGTTGCAATTTTACTTGTACATGAGCTTTATTCACCCAAAAACAAGAATATAGATTTCTATTTTTAACTTTCGAATGGTTTCTATTTTTGTTATCACCGAGTATTTCATTGAAATATACCTCTTATATTTTGTTTTTGAGTAAGTTTTTTTGTGAAACAGTATTAATCAGATGGTTGACCTGATTTATATTTACAGTGAAAATAACTATTTTTGACATAAAAATTAATATTTTTCATAGGTCGGGTTAGAACCGATCGAAGATACATATGACAAAATTAACATGTGAGACGATATCATATAAGTTTTTGTGTTCACTTTTGTATTCCACATCCACTATTCTTACTGTGTTTACTATTAGATACCAAATCCCATTCGGTGCTCATACGTATGAGTAACTTTAATATAAATTTAAGATGATTATATAGTTACTATGAAATTTTTCCATAAGAGATTGATTGTACCGTCAAATTTTCTGAGTTTAGAATTCATGGTTTAGTCGGGTTATGATATCTAGATGAATTTGATCCATCCAATTATGATCCGATGGTTATAATTGCGCTCACGCTATCAATTCAATCCAGCCACACCCTTCGATCATTCTAGTCATGTCATTCAAATTCCTAATTGTTTGCAACTTCTCAATATTAAGAACATTAGATGGTGGATATATGCCTTTAGATTGACACATTTTATTTCAAATGTGTTTTTATTTTTTAGTTACTTAAACACGGAAATTCAAATAAGTTCGATTTATTCGAGATGAAATAATCAAATCGATTAAGAACTAAGCGATATTTTTTTTATAAAAAAATAGTTTTATTGTGAGACGGATATCCATGAGATAGGTTTATCCGATTAGTGTTGTGAGATTATTTCGAAAATATGTGATTGAACTACAAGGCACGTTTGCAACGCTTTCTTTTAAGAAATGTTTTCTCCCTCGTTTTCTTATGATACAATGAAGATTTTCTGACTTTCTGGATGACTAAATCAAATCAGAACCTGAAATGAATTTTTTGAACTAATGATGTCATATATATAGAAATGAAACATTTATTCAGAACGGACGTGACTTTTAATGAAACAATGCATCCTTTCATGAAAACGCATCATGAAACAATATGTTGATTCCAAAGAGTTGTTTTACCCCTACAAAAGGTTGTGTGGATTCTGAATAGTTTTTGGGGGCAACACACGACATGATTGGACAGGTCGATCCCCGTAATTTTCGCAGTAGTAACTTTGTTCGTTATCAACAACAAAATAAATTATGAAAAAATGATCTAACAATTAGTACATAGAGTAAAAAATAATATTTTAATATAAAAAATAATATTTTTTTCATATATCAGATCGGATAAGAGAATTGTCTCAAAAAACTAAAATATGAGACTGTCTCGTAAGAGTTTTTATACTCAAAAAATACAATGACTTGTTGTTTGATTGAGTCATACTTAAAGATACACTAATGTAGACTCCAACCCCATGTGATGCTTTGACGAGGGAATCATATTAATATTTCTGATAAAATATTATGCAAATCTTACATTTTGGTCTGCAATAATTGCGGGTTAATATAATCTTGTCGCATGTGCAATAATTATCGGGAAATAAAATAAATCATTTAGATAATTATTAATTATTAATAAATCATTTGTAAATTATGATCTTATTAATATTATGGAAAAAATTTGTATGAGACGGTCTTACGGGTCATATTTTGTGAGACATATATCTTATTTGGATAATCCATAAAAAAATATTAATTTTTATACTAAGAGTATTACTTTTTAGACAAAAACTTGTGTGAGACGGTCTCACGGGTCGTATTTGTGAGACAGATCTCTTATTTGAATCATTCATGAAAAAATATTACTATTTATGCTAAGAGTATTGCTTTTTATTGTGAATATCCGTAGGGTTGACCCGTCTCACATATTAAGATCCGTGAGACGGTCTCACATAACACCCACTCTACTTTTTATTGTAAATATCGGTAAGATTGACCTGTCTCACAGATAAAGATAATGAGATCATCTCACCAAAGACATACTCTAATATTATTATCTTTGAAGAAAATATATGATCTTATTAGGGAGACTAAAAGTGGTCTATTTCTATTCGTTTCTTTTTGAAAAAAAAATAAAGAAATATATATACAACAAGACAAATGTTCAATTTAGAAGCATCTATTTTTCGAATAAACAATACATAAATATATATTTCATCAAAATTATTTTGTAAATTTAATTAATAAAATATAAATTTTCACATATATTTACAAAGAAATATCGGTAAGCATCATTAATTCTGTTATTTTATAATTTTTTTACTATTTTTTTCTTTTTTGAAAAAAAAAAACAGCTAATTATTTTTAGTTCCAGATACTTTTTTTAAAAAATTTTGGGGAGGTGACAAGTAAGTTTCGAACTCAATGCTTTATTTTAAATTTAAGATATTATTGTTAGACAGAATCATTCATTGATTAATGATTAATTTAAAAAAATTAACAAATGACCGTTACAGCATTGACATTTGACACTCATGCTTGCCCTTTTTCTAAATTATACAATTCTCAGCCTTGTGGCCTAAATTCATCTTACGAAAATAAGACTTGAAAGCCCATCGTATTGGGCTTACAGTTGATGGTGTATTGGGCCGATTTATTGTAGTTATCCAATCCAATTTTTTGGAGGCAAAAACTTGTGTGAGACAGTCTCACGGATCGTATTTGTGAGACGGATCTTTTATTTGGGTCACCCATGAAAAAGTGTTAATAAGAGTATTACTTTTTATTGTGAATATGGGTAGGGTTTACCCGTCTCATAGATTATGATCCGTGAGGCGGTCACATGAGACCCATTCTTTTTTGGAAAATTATATTTTTTTTCCACTTCTTGATTTTGATCTTTTATATCGTCAAATATTTCAATCTTATTTCTTCTGATTCTTGTAATTTCAGAATGTGACACTATACGCATCAAAAAAAAGATTAAAATTGGGAAGAAAAAAAAAATCATAGACATCAGACAAATATATATGAAATTTGTTAGTTTGTTTGTTCGATTTCAAAATTGCGAAGAAGACAGTATAAATGATAAATTCAGCTTTTTAAATGAAACGAAAGCATAATTATTGATTTATTAGATATTTTAATAAAATCCCCAAATTGAATCGATTAGACGAGCGATTTTGGTTTACCCAACTTGTTAACCCTTATTAAAGAAAATTGAGTCTCTCGTCATTTTTGTGCTAATTTGTCCGTATGGAAATCAAGTTGACTGTCATAATTCTTTTTTTAATTATTTCGACGTGGGGAAGGGAATTTTTGCTGTCATTGACTCATTGTGGTTTTCCTCCCGCAATACTCAGAAGGTTAAGTCACTCGGAATCACGACGCAGACTGTCATAAATTTCATTGCACAATTTTAGAAAAACAATTTGTTTTTTTCCCTTGATGCATTTAAACTCATGAGTTGTCTGTGCTCGTTAGTTCTTTATAGATAGCGCGCTATCTGAACGAACTAAATCGAGTTGATCATATTTGAGCTCGAACATAAAGTATATGTAACATAACATAAAATATGAATAATATCATATTAAAAGCTAAGATGACTGAGATAAAGAGAAATTAAACATTTGATTTCTTGACAAAGCTCGTCGTATCTTACCATCTAAACTACTTTGGGTCTAATCACTTTTAATAATATAGAATTATGATATATATAAGTCGGCCACATTTATTTTATTTTTCCTATCAGAAAGGTGTTTCTTTTCTTTTCTTTTTTTCTTTTGGGGAGGGAGATTAAATACCCAATCTTTTGGATCTTTCATTTATGGATTGTAGGGGTCCCATAACAGCGGTTTAAAGGTACACAAGACTTGATTGATGGAAGTTTGTACCATATGGGACCCTCTCCAACCTAAACGGTTTTCTCATTTAAAATTCAAATATTCAAATATTATTTCCATGACAGTTTTTAGGAAATGTACAATTGAATTTTATTAAATTAATTTTTTTATGACGTTAGAATTCGAAGTCGTTATTTTTCGATATGTATTAAGTAAATTTTCGGATTAACATAATAGTTTACAGATCACACTAATCAAATAAATCGTTCTAAACAAACTTTTTGCGACAGATTCACTTATAGAAATTATTGGTACCGAAGAATAGAATTCTTGATCGCTAGGAATAGTTAGTTTATCATCCTAAGAAAAGTGGATCTAACGGGGACACAAGAAAAATTCCAACACTCGATTGATTGAAATTCAATGTTTTTCAAGAATTCTTGTTCCAAATTCTCCCCCCGTTACTCCAATAATTCTGAAAGGACCAAGAATTTGGATAAAATTTCTTAAAATTATTATATTGTTAGAGTATGTGTCAATTAAGTCAACTTATGACTTGAACTTTATTGACTATCATGTAATAATAATCTTTATTTTAATATTATTTTATGGTTTTATTTAATTATAACATTTATTTTATCTGTTACACATGCAAGTTGCATGCATAGATGATCAGGTTTTTGAAGGCGGTTCACCCTCAATTGTGTTCATCTTTAGATCTATGACTCTGAGATTTGGAAAATATTCTATAATGTCTTGAAGATTATCGAGACCAATCCTTTCTAAAGTCGTTATCACATTAATTTTTTCCTAAGACATTTTTAATTAGATTGATAATTTTTTTTCGCCGGTTAAATGTTTTGGCAACATATTGGTCATCCATCTTTGATGTAATAAGAGTTCAATACCAAGATGATAATAACCTTCTTACCAAAGTTCTTTTGCTAGAACTTGTTTGTTGTTTTAGAACTTAGATTCTTGTTTGAATATCATTTAGTATTACAAGAATTTCTTAATGCTTTTCAAGGATTTTTTCCTCATTTTTTGTGGTATATAATACAACATATTATCGTAAATATGTATTGTATTTTGGATTTCTCTGTTAACTCCGGAGAGTTTAGAGGAATCTGGTACTATTTCCAGGATATTATTAAATCGAATCATAATTTTATATTTGGGTTATGATAATTTCTACTTTGTTCCTGATATCTAATATTAGGTAAATTTTCTTGTTTCGAATATACCAAAGTATTGGAATAATTCTTACAAATAAAGAAAATTCTACTACTCAAAAAATAAGGTAAAAACTTGTGTGAGACGGTCTTACGAGTCGTATTTTGTGAGACGGATCTCTTATTTGGGTTATCCATGAAAAAATATTACTTTTTATGCTAAGAGTATTATTTTTTATTGTGAATATAGGTAGGATTAACCCGTCTCACAGATAAAAATTCGTGAGACCGTCTCACAAGGGACCTACTCAAAAAATAATAATAATTTTGTGTATTTGAAATAATTTAACCAAGGTTTGATATCATCTTTGATCCAGTCATAAAATCAAAGATATTTTTGATCACTTTTTCAAAATTTGAAAGTTTAAACTAAGGTTTTAGGTCTAGAGAGTAAATCTCAAACTGAAACTTGAATTATAGATTTTTTCATATTATATTATTTTTCCTTGGATTTTAATATTTTTTTTTTTATAACCGTTCAGGTTGCTACCAACAATTGTGTCTTCCAATGGATTTTTTTAACTGTTTGTAGGGAGGATAGTGCATGAATTTATTGGACATATTTGTTTTATCCAACATTTGTCTCATATTTTATATAAAATTATAGTTATAAATCATTATATTATTAATAAATATAAATCCATATATTATGCATCCAACTTCATCATCTCATCCTTCGAACAAATATACTCATATTCTTATATTTTACGTACGTTGCGAAATAATGACTGAAATTTTCATAAATTATCTCCTCTTCCACAATATAACAGATTCAATTTTAAGCTTTATAAAATATTAAGTATTTTATACACAATACGTTAATACATTTTTGGCAAAAATTTGTGTGAGACGGTCTCACGGGTCGTATTTGTGAGACGAATATTTTATTTGGATCATCCATGAAAAAGTATTACTTTTTATGCTAAGAGTATTACTTTTTATTATGAATATGGGTAGAGTTGACCCGTCTCATAGATTAAGATCCGTGAGACGGTCTCACATGAAATTCACTCAATATTTTTTGTAGACGGAAATACGTGGATTGGCTTCGATTTAAACTGCAACTGTTGTTACAAAATCATTTGGGAGAAAATATATGGATAATTATGAATAATGAATAACAATAATAAAGTTGTATTTTGTTCTCAAAAGTTTTTGTCATTTCGATTTCACTTGTATTTTGTTCTCAAAAAGTTTTTGTCATTTCGATTTCACCAAGATATATTTCTGCGCATCAATAATTTTCTTGGCAAAAATTTGAGTGAGACGCAGGGACAGATCCAGGAATAAGAGTTGGGGTGGGCTTGAACTCAATATGATAAATTATATATTATTAAAAAAAAGTATATTATATCGTTCAACGAAGTTGTGCCTTACGGAATTTTAAAACATAAAATTCATCAATAATAGAATTTACATCAATATGTTTAGCTAAATCTCGTTCAATATAGAGTGTCAAACAATCGGCAAGAAAGTCATCCTCCATTTTATTGCGAAGTGCCGTCTTCACATGCTTCATTGCTGAAAAAGCCCGTTCAATAGTGGCAGTAGACACAGATAATGTCAAAACAAGATGAATCAATCTAGTCAACATAACATAAACACTTGACCGTCCACTCTCGGTCAATTGCTGACACAACTCAACAAGTGTAGAAACCTTTAAATTCTGCATCACATCGAGTTTATAAATGTATCAATGCATACTTCAAAACAACAATTTCTTGATCTTTGAAATCTCCAGGATAAAACTTCTTCGCAAGCTTGCAAATATCATCACTGTTAAATGAGTCAAATGAATTTTTAGGATCTAAAGCTATACTAAGAGAAAGAAGTTTCACCGATGACTCATTGAACCGAGTATTTAACTCCATCAAAATGAAATCTATTGCTGCATTAAAAACATCAAAGTGGTAATGATGTTCTATTGAATAAACCGTCGCTAATTAAAACCACCGATCCACCTTTTTTTTATTTTTTAATAATTTAGCAACGGTTTTAGCAATAACCGTCGCTAATATTTGCGACGGCTTTTAATAAAACTGTCGCCGATCCAATCGGCGACGGTTTACTAACACCGTCGCAACAGTAGCGACGGTTATTGCTAAAACCGTCGCTAAAACCGTCGCTAAATAAAAAAAATTGGGCGAGCCCTAGCGTAGATCCGTCTCTGGTGAGACGGTCTCACGATCATATCTTATGAGTCGAATCTCTTATTTGGTTCATCCATAAAAAAAATTACTTTTTATACTAAGAGTATTATGAATATCAGTAGGGTTGACTCGTCTCACAGATAATGGTTCGTGAGACCGTCTCATACAAAACTTATTCAACTTTATCGAAAGGATTTTTTATTTCTTTTAAATAAAAATTTAAGCTTTTATTTAAATCCATAAATTTTGTGAGGCGATTGGAGTTAAATTTAAAAAAATTTAAAACTAAAAAGATAAGTCAAATCTCAGTCTTTTGACTAATCGGTTCCATTTTAACATCTCGAGGTTAGTGGTGGGTTATTGGACAATCTGATTTTAAAATATACGTGAAACGAATTTCGAAAAATTAAATATTCGGGCTGGTGGAAATTTATGGGAGAATATGATTTGCCTCTCAAATAAAAAAATACGGCATGGCGGATACCAAGTATTTTTGTCATACACTCAAAAAATGAAGTGTATTCTTTAACTAAATTGATTGGTCTAAAACTAGGGGAATAACTGATGTAACAAATGTTTTGGTCAAATTGATATACAAAAAAATGAGAGAGATAAAAAAAATGAACACATATATTTGTTTTTGAAAGTTCGGAAATCAAATATCTCTACGTCACATCTTCAGTTTCCGGAAGGTCCCGCTAAAAAAACTTTGATTTATTCAAGTATGTTGTAAAAATCAAGTTCAACTGAAATCACACTCTCAATTAGAAGTCTTATCAGTCTGTCGGGACAACAAATCATAACCGATCTTCCAAACGACAAGCTTAGAGATCAACACCCACTTCGACACTTGTTTTCGTCATCATCTACTGAATTAGACTGATCTGAAAGTTGAGTAAGCGTGCAACAACAGGTTGCTACAGGACGAGCACATCGATCCTTGATGAACTAATGTAGATGTTGAAGTCTTGTTCTAATGCTCGAAGGAGCTCCTTAGTTGAGTAGTATGACAGTGAAATATGAGTTTGATTATGGATGCATCTCTGCTTCATATGATGGACATATATGGTGATTTGAAAACTTCGATGCAATCTCGATAATGTTGATAATATTTGTCTGTGCTATTTCCTTGAGAACTTCGAAGTTCATATTGTTAGAGTAGATGCCCTGCAAGCCAACGGTTGGCTAGGGAATTTATTGACTCAAGTGAAATAAATAATCTTTATTTTAATATAATTTACTTTTTAATGGTTTCGTTATACTTTATCTGTATACCCATGCAAGCAGCATAGATCAAGTCCTTGATTATGCTTTAATACAAATGAATCGTAATTCGATGTTGAAACTCATTTGTAAACACTGCATATTCTAAATTCGTTCCTAGTCGATTTAGCCGCCTAAAACATGGATAAAGGTCGCTTGAGCTCGAGACTAGCATCTGTGATGTTGTGTACTGCGTTTCTTGGTAAGGGCATAGAGATGTCCAAACATACAGATGGGTAGTCATCAGTGTTCTAAAAGGCGCCGCCTAGCGCCGCCTAGGCGGCGCCTAGGCGGTGGGCGGTTGCCCACCGCCTCGATTTTTGGCTGGGCGACAGGGCTGGGCGCTGCCACATTAAGCGGCCGCCTAGGCGGCTCGGGCGCCGCCTAGGCGGGATGGTCGCCGCCTGGGCGGATAGCGCCTAGGCGGATTTGTATTTTTTTAAAAAAAATTGGGCCTTTAAAATTTAATGCCAAGATCATCAACAAGAGGAGAAGACAAGAAGAAAAAGGAGTAGATGTGCTACTTACAACTGAAGCAACTATGGCACAAGGATGGATTGTTGATGGTGGAGATGAAGATGCTGAGACAAATGTCGAAGATGTAAGAGAACTTCATGAAGAAGAATTTGTATAGGATGAAGAGGAGGAAGACGCCATGGATTTTGAGTTTGAATCTGATACAGAAAAAGTGTTGGAAAAATATGGAGATGAACAAGAAGAAATAGATGTTTAGACTTAATATCTATATATTTTGTCGGAAAAATGTTGAAGTATCATGGATGATACGAAGGTTGTAGCAAACATATGATAGTGATTGACCAATATTAGTAATATATAAAAACGTATTAATATCTATATACTAAATATTATTAATTTATTATTGCATAGAAAATCATAGTTTTAGACATAAAAGTTGTATTTTATAGTAAAACTCGTATATGTCACAAGATTTTTGGGCTTAAAAAAAACCGCCTAGGCGGCCGCCTAGGCCCCGCCTAAACGCCTAGGCGCTAGGCGGTAAGTGACCGCCCGCCTACCGCCTACCGTTTTTTATAACACTGGTAGTCATATGATGATTATACCGAACAACCCTCCCTCGGACTTTCCAAGTGGTTATCATTCATCGAGAGGATAAGTTCGTGGTTATGATTGTACACCATTAGTCCTTACGACCCGGGACAACACTGAGGCTCTATATGCTAGGGCTGTGCTTTGACTCGTTTACCGGCTCCAGGAGAGTCATCAGGTGGCGAGGTTGGGTACAGTTGCGACACATATTGGAGCCAGTGCATTGTAGTCGGGGATTCACCGCTCACCTACGGGTGTGGATATCCTATGTGAACAAATGAAATTATAGTGCGTGGAATCTCTGGCCAGAGTATGAGATGTACATTAGAGAAGGAGTTCTCCAATGGTACATGCGATGCCACTATTTATAGTTATCACATAGTTATCAAATTAATATGCAACCCTCGATGAACCAATGGTTGCAGATTCGATCGGTATATATGAGATGAAGGGACCCTACTGTACGTTAATCATAATCGACTGGTTCTTCCAGGCACTATCAGTGATACCTAGGGGATCATGGGACGATGCTACTAGACGCTCTTACCATGATCCGATGGGTGTTATCAGAAATGAGTTCTGACATTCTTGATCAAGGCGTTGATGAAAAGAATGGGGCTAACTAGGGTAAGCCCGAATAAAGGATTATGTCCTGAATCACAAAGAGTTGTGAACACACGGCTAGCTGTATCTCTGAACCATTGAGGGTCACACAAGTACTGGATTGTTTGTTCCCGTTGAGAGAATAAATTCAAAAGTTGAATTTATATTATATAGTAAATTCAAGGAGTTGAATTTATGATAATTAAATTTTGAGAGAATAAATTCAAGGAGTTGAATTTATAAAATTTGATAATTTAATTTATTAAACTCAAATGTTGGGTTTATTAAATATTAAATTTTGGAGGTGATGAAAATTCAAGGAGTTGAATTTATAATTTAAATAATAAATTCAAATGTTGAATTTATAAATATATTTAATTTATTAAGCTCAAATGTTGAGTTAATTAATTAATAAATTAAATATGGTGGGCAATATGTTTAATGGACTTGTAGGGGTACAAGTCCAACATAATAAATAATTAAAGTTTTGATGGGCTTTGATTAAATTAATTAAACTAGTTGGACTAGCTCAATTAATTAAATCAAGCCCATTAATGTTAATTATGTAATTAAGATATTATTTAATTATAAATAATACATGAAAAAGCCTAAACCTAGCCCACCACTATAAAAACTTACGTGAGCCTCCAAAAGAAGGTTTTCGCTCTCGGCCACTTCGTTTTGAAAAAAGAAAAATTGTGCCGTCTCTCAATTAATTTCTCTCATACGCAAAAATCTTCCATATTTTCTAGTGCAAATTGGAAGAGGAACACACTATTCAGTCGTGGACCTAATTAGAGTGAAAGAAAAGAGTCTTTTGAAGAAAGTTCGTAGGGATTCATCAAGAGTCAGATCTGTTATACCGGATCGGTTGGTGTCCAGTGATTAATTCACCAAAGGTATAACTATTTCAACTCCCTATGAATGTTTTTATTAAAATCATACGAGCGCTCAAACAAACATGTTTTGATTGTCAAAATAAAATAAAAATTTTAAACTTCCGTTGCGTTTGGGCGTGTAGAAAACCGAGATCCAACATATATAATAGCTTCTCCAACGATAACAAGTGATTTCTCAAAACTACTTATCGTCGTCTGAAAAAGTTTGTGTATTTTATTCTAGGCTTTAACTATATTTAATGATTTTTGTCCTTTTTTTCTCACCACTATCTTTTTAACATCGATACTGAAAGGAATATTTTATTCCTTTATTATTTTGCTAAATTGATATTATCAATTTATGATTTTGCCTTTCTAGATTATTAAATCTTGCTTGATTTAATTTAAATGATAATATCTTGGTTTACTTATTTGTAGATTATGAGATCTTGCTTGATTTAATTCTAGATGATAATAACTTGATTGATTTATATCTAGATATTATATGATTTGTTTTTAATATGATTTATATCTCCAAGATATTCTATCCATGTTTAAAAGAGTGTTATCCCTAATGAAAATATGTTTTCCATATTTTGTAGGACTCTTCTATTGAATAACTTTTAGGTCAAGCCATCTATTTAAATATGAGAAGTCTTGCAGCCGTACAGTGGGGTTTTTGGAGAGGAGAGAGTTGGACTAGGAAGCTTTTCACATAGAAGAAATTACAAAAGTCCAGCATATATTTGCTCTACATTTTTATGTGATCGGGTTGTCACTTTATTGTGTAGGTGCTGAAGTTTTGTGTGATTGTGGATCACTTTGTTGTGAAGAGAAGCTGCTGGAGTTTTTGGGAGTCTTCGGGAAGGTCGGCAGAGGAGTTCTTACATAGAAGAATATACGAAAGCCGAGCCTATTTTTGATGAGAAGTTTTCGTGTGATCGATTGATCACTTTGCAACGCAGAAAGCTGCTGGAGTATTTTCTGAACACACAAGTTCAGTATTGGAGATTTTCGTGTAAAGTGTTTGAGTGATTGATTCACAGATTTTCCGTGTTGCCGATTGGTGTTGCCAACACTCGGAGACAACACTGACGCAGAGTGTTGGACGAAGAGTGGTTGTGTTTGTTTTAAGCAATACGTTTTTATTTTATGCATCTAGTTTTTATGTGGTTTATTTTGATGCATTTTTAATTCCTTGGAGTGTAAAGGAATTTGCTTTTGTTTTCTCACTAGTATTGTTTTTGGTGTAAACGATTTACATAATTTTTCTAGTGAAATTTTTGCCATGAGGCATCGCACAAGTATTCGTACTGGTGCATAATTTAAAGCTGGTGTTTATTCATTAAAATTATATTTGTGTGTTAAATACTTAACTTCCGCTGCCGTGTTGCGTACAGTGTTGACAACACTGGACACAACACTAACTTCTGATACACACATTATAATAATGTTTTTATATTTATTTCCTGCACAACAACAATTCCTTACAAGTGGTATCAGAGCCAACGCTTGATACACTAAGTGATTGATTCTGGTTTATTGTTGTTTTTTTTTTCCAGGAAATTTAACAGAATCCCGATGGACATATTATCCAAGAATACTGCTGTTTTGAAGGAAAAATGCTGGCTGCAAGTCAACCCGCACGGTGTTGCCTCTGGTGTTGCAACACCGGGCCGCAACACCACTTCAAAATCCTTGTGTCTCAATGCTAAATATCACGGTGACGAACTCACATTTGAATGTGTGCAGGCTATGTATGAGGAGCTATACGAAGATTGGATCAAAAGAAATAAAATAAATTCCATCCTCTCTAAGGATAATGCTGATCTGAAAGAATTTGTGTCTCGACTTGAAGTTGTGCTTAGCAAGAAGGATCTTGAATTGTGCAAAGTCAAGGAGGAGCTTGAGAAGGCCTCAAAGACTCTTGCAAAATTCAACTCAAGTTCGTCAAAACTTGACTCAATGCTAACTATGGGAAAGGACAACATAACTGATCTTGGATATGTTGAAAGCACATATGAACATGGTGAAACTTCCAATTCTAAATCAAAATCAACCATGTTTGTAAAGGCAAGCGAAGACTGCTCTGTCCCCTTAACAGTGAAACCTCCCATGAAGACTCTGTCAATCTCAAAGCAAGCCTCGGAACAAATGCTGAAACAGAATAGAGCTTCCTCTTCTCATTTGAAAGTTGACCCGCCAGTGAAGATGCCACAAACCAAGAAGCAAATGTCAACTTGTAAATCAAAGCAAAGAAAGCGACATTTTATTTGCCACTACTGTCATAAATCAGGTCACATCAAACCTTTCTGTTTTAAACTGAGAAATGACTATATGAATTGGCATGTAAATCTGGTGTTGCCCACTGTGTTGCCCACGGTGTTGCCCAACACCAGGCGCAACACAACAGTCAAGAAACCTCCTGTGAAGAAAGTTTGGGTACCAAAAGCTGTTATTCATTGCAATATCATTTATACTTCTTTAAAAACTAACATTGCAGGTGCATGGTACTTTGACAGTGGGTGCTCACACCACATGACAGGATCTAAAGCACGCCTCACGGATTATGTTGAAGTAAAAGTGGGTGTGTAACCTATGGTGGTGGTGCCAAAGGAAGAATTGTAGGCAAAGGAACCCTGAATGTTGATGGACTTCCTGAACTTCACAATGTTCTACATGTTGAAGAACTTAACTCAAACTTAATAAGCATAAGTCAACTTTGTGATGATGATTTACATGTTAAGTTCAATAAAAATAATTGTGAAGTTTTTAATGATTCCAATGTTTGTGTAATGTCAGGTACTCGTTCTGCTGAAAATTGCTATCAATTGGGAGAAGGTGATGATTGCCGAAGTTCCAAGGTGAGTGAATTAGACGTATGGCATCAAAAACTAGGACATGTGAGCTTCAAGACTTTGAAGAATCTGAGTAAGTTTGATGCTGTGAGAGGTATGCCAAATTTGAGTTCAATTAACGATTATGTTTGTGGACCGTGTCAGAAAGTTAAACAAACCCATGTTGCGCACCCGGTGTTGCAACACTTTGGGACAACACGGTGCCTTGAACTCTTGCATATGGATTTAATGGGTCCGATGGAAGTTGAGAGCTTGGGTGGTAAGAAATATTCGTTTGTTTGTGTTGATGATTTTTCGCATTTTACTTGGGTAAGTTTTCTTAGAGAAAAATCTGATACATTTGATGCTTTTAAGAAGTTGCATGCTAGGATAACAAATCTGTATGATATGAGGGTGGTTAAAATAAGAACCGATCATGGTGAGGAGTTCGAAAATTCTCATTTTGTTTCTTTGTGTCATAAGAAATGTATCAGTCATGAATATTCATCTCCGAAGACCCCTCAAAAATTCGGCATAGCTGAAAGGAAAAATCGAACCCTCCTAGAAATGGCTCGGGTCATGCTTAGTTCTAAAAATGTGTCAAAATGTTTTTGGGCCGAAGCTTTAAATACGGCATGTCACATTTCCAACCGTGTTTATTTAAGGAGTGGTTCTACAATGACCTCATATGAGATTATAATGGGAAGAAAACCAAACCTTAAATATTTTCATATTTTTGGATGTGTAGGTTATGTGTTGAATGATAGAGATCATCTAGCTAAATTTGATTCAAAAATGATAAATGTCTTTTTCTTGGATACTCTACAAATGGTCGTGCTTATCGTGTATTTCATCTGAGAACTAGGACTACAATGGAATCAATTAACGCTGTGTTTGATGATCTTGCAGATCTGATAGTTAAAACACCGGAGGCTGATGTAGAAGAATTGCTGGATATAAGTGAGGCACTGACCAGAAACAGTGTTGAGTCTGGTGTTGAGACCAGTGAAGCAACACCAAGCACAACACCGCCTCTGAACCAACCAGAAACTGTGGATAATGATAACAATGATAATGATGATGTGGTGATTAATCGTGAAAGAGAAATTCCCAGCAAGATTCAGAAGAATCATCCATCATCACAAATCATTGGTGAATTACATGATGGTGTGCAAACAAGAAACAAAGAAAAGGTGGACTACCGCAAAATGATTGGTTTAATCTGCATGAGCTCCACGTTTTCCCAGGTAAGTCACTCGTGTTTTATGTCTCAAATTGAACCCAACAATAATAATGATGGTACATTGTGTCGACTCAAGTGTTATAGACATTTCTAAGAATCCTATTCAACACACTCGAACAAAACACATAGATATAAGACGTCACTTTATTCGAGATTTGGTTGAAAAAGGCATAATTCGACTGGAATTTGTTAGGACTGAGAATCAACTGACTGATATATTCACGAAACCTTTGGATTTTGAGAGATTTTCCAATCTTCGGAAATCTCTCAGCATGTGTGTACTTTAAACATTTGTTCAGTGTTGTCCATGGTGTTGCCAACACCAGAGACAACATCCGTTTGTGCATGACTATTTTTAGGATGTTAGGCATACTGCATAATCATCCTATTTGTGTAATGACTGAACAGTGAAGGCAAATTTCTGAAAGGTACCCTCTGAGTTTTCATACTTCCAATCGTATGTTGAGAAATAGTTTTTGCTCAAATCCAAGGCATTGAATAGTTGAGGACTTTCATGAAAATCGTGATCTTGTCTAAAGTGAAAAGATGACTTGGAAAATGTGAGCAAAAGGAGAAAAACAGAAAAGAGGTAAATAAAAAAAATTGTTTAGAAGAAAATGGAAAAAGCTACCTAGAGGGGTTCATTGAAGACCGTTCTTCTAGTGTGGGAGCTACCACTTCTAAGTAAAAAGTAATGAAAAAAGCTACCTAGGGGAGTCCTTTGAAGACCGTTCTTCTAGTGTGGGAGCTACCATTTCTGATTCAAAAGATTTTTATGGAAGTTTGAATAAAACTAAGAAGTGTTGCCTGGAGGTGTTGCCAACACCAAGTTCAGACACAACACAATTTATACACTGTCTGACATTTCGATATCTCATCATATTTGAGGCATATTTAGGACATGCATATTGATTTTTGTTTCGTGAATTCATCATGTGCAGTGACATATCAGTGTTGACCTATGACAGTTGATAAAAACCTTGATTATCTAGATTTTGAATTTATGTGTATACTTGTGTCAGTGGGTTATAATCGACGTGGGTTTTCACAGGATATTCTTTTGAAATCGTTGTAACACGAGTTTGAATCAATTTTTCTATTTGTTTTTGGGATAGAACCGTAATTAGTGTTTTGGGTAAATTTCGAACATATTACCTTCACCGTGCAAATTCTCTGGAGCTGAAGGATTGAATTGATTTTCTTTTCTAAGAGTAAATATGTTTTGTTGTTGTTAAATGCCTGATAATTACTCTTGCTTGTTCTCATTTACCCTCACAATCTTTCTTACTCTCGTGATTTCTTTGTGGTTTTTTTTCTGTGCTTAACTCCTGATATATCTTTATAATTTTCTCTCACGTTTTACACATAGCTGAGTATAATCTGCTTTTGGAAGTTGGCTTACATTCTGGCCAAAAAGAGGGAGTATGCGGACCAAAAATGCAAAAGAATGATGCTGAGTATCTGGAGTTGCTGAGCTTGAATGAATACTTATACTCTGTCTTTAATGCTCTTTTTAGGTTGCTTTACATGATTAATGAATTTCTCATTCGTATGACTTCTTATGTTTTCAGGTGTTCTAATGATGGTGTTGACAACACTGTCAACAACACCAGTGTTCTAACATGTTTAATTCAGGGGGAGATGAACTTTGACTCAGGGGGAGACACACTCCAATGCAGGGGGAGCTTAACTGACTGCGATGCTAACCAAGATTATCATTTTTGGATGTTTTGTCCAGAAAGGCAAAAAGGGGGAGATTGAAAGGAATATTTTATTCCTTTATTATTTTGCTAAATTGATATTATCAATTTATGATTTTGCCTTTCTAGATTATTAAATCTTGCTTGATTTAATTTAAATGATAATATCTTGGTTTACTTATTTGTAGATTATGAAATCTTGCTTGATTTAATTCTAGATGATAATAACTTGATTGATTTATATCTAGATATTATATGATTTCTTTTTAATATGATTTATATCTCCAAGATATTCTATCCATGTTTAAAAGAGTGTTGTCCCTAATGAAAATATGTTTTCCATATTTTGTAGGACTCTTCTATTGAATAACTTTTAGGTCAAGCCATCTATTTAAATATGAGAAGTCTTGCAGCCGTACAGTGGGGTTTTTGGAGAGGAGAGAGTTGGACTAGGAAGCTTTTCACATAGAAGAAATTACAAAAGTCCAACATATATTTGCTCTACATTTTTATGTGATCGGGTTGTCACTTTATTGTGTAGGTGCTGAAGTTTTGTGTGATTGTGGATCACTTTGTTGTGAAGAGAAGCTGCTGGAGTTTTTGGGAGTCTTCGGGAAGGTCGGCAGAGGAGTTCTTACATAGAAGAATATACGAAAGCCGAGCCTATTTTTGATGAGAAGTTTTCGTGTGATCGATTGATCACTTTGCAACGCAGAAAGCTGCTGGAGCATTTTCTGAACACACAAGTTCAGTATTGGAGATTTTCGTGTGAAGTGTTTGAGTGATTGATTCACAGATTTTCCGTGTTGCCGATTGGTGTTGCCAACACTCGGAGACAACACTGACGCAAAGTGTTGGACGAAGAGTGGTTGTGTTTGTTTTAAGCAATACGTTTTTATTTTATGCATCTAGTTTTTATGTGGTTTATTTTGATGCATTTTTAATTCCTTGGAGTGTAAAGGAATTTGCTTTTGTTTTCTCACTAGTATTGTTTTTGGTGTAAACGATTTACATAATTTTTCTAGTGAAATTTTTGCCATGAGGCATCGCACAAGTATTCGTACTTGTGCATAATTTAAAGCTGGTGTTTATTCATTAAAATTATATTTGTGTGTTAAATACTTAACTTCCGCTGCCGTGTTGCGTACAGTGTTGACAACACTGGACACAACACTAACTTCTGATACACACATTATAATAATATTTTTATATTTATTTCCTGCACAACAACAATTCCTTACAGATACATTGGTTCTGGCTTGAATGGTTTTCGAAGCTTGGAACCTACGCATGTCTTGGACCAAAACGATTTACTAAATTTTTGTTTGAAAAAGAAAAAGAGGAAGGATGAATGACACAAAATAATAATCGGACGACTTTGTTATTATCCACTTTCACTAACTTTTAATTTTGTATTATATAATTTTGTATTATATACAATTGTTAAACTTTTAATTTTAAAATTTTAAAACATGATGTAGTTGTAATAATTTGACAAATGAATTGCACGACTTAGTGGTGTGATAGGAAACAATTTTTTTTTTTAAATTCCTCTTTCTAAGCAGTTTTATGTTGTCAATATGAATGGAATCATTATTTTAGTTAAAAACAATTTTTCTTTAGACAAATCTGTATCAAACAAAATTATATATTAACTTAAAAGGGTTATATTTACATATTTGAAGTGGCTATATAAAAAAGACCAAGCTAATTACTCTCACATATTTTAGTTGACCTTGAATTTATTTAGAAATAAAAGGTTGTTTACAAAGTCTCTGGTGAACGTCCTTTCAAAAAATATAAAATAATTTTTTATGGATTAAATGGAATATGATATTTGTTCGAAGACGATATCATAAGTTTAAATTTTTTTTTTAAATTGAATACGAAATTTGTTCGGAGATGATATCATAAGTTTTTTTTTTTTAAAAAAAGTCATAAGGTTCGATTAGGACTAATATTAAATGACAAAAACTTCTATAAAACGGTCTCACATGTCGTATTTTGTGATACAGATCTCTTATTTGTATCATCCATAAAAAAATATTATTTTTTACGCTAAGAATATTACTTTTATTATGAATATCGGTAGGATTGACCCGTCTCACAGATAAAAATTCGTGAGATCGTCTTATAGATAAAAATTCGTGAGACCGTTTCACAAAAGATTTATTAATATTAAATTTATATTTAAAAGGAAGTCATAAGAAAAAGTAAGTCTGTAGGTTGCACGCCCCGACTTTATTCAATCTTCGGGATGCTCAAAAGGGGGAAGAAAGGGACAAAAGAGTCCAAAAACTAAAGCTGACAGGTATGCAATAGGTCAGCCGAGGGGAATCAGTGTCGCCACATTAATTAATTCATTAATTACTCTCCTTAAACCACTAACCCCCGCCTATTAATTGTGTTTTATTGCATACTTAATTTGTTATTATTTATTTCTTATCACTCTAATTAAATTAATACTATGGTTTCTTTCTATTGTCTTAAATATATATATATATATATATTTCAGTTTTTACGTTAAGTTATATATTTTTAATTTTATTAATATACTTCTATTAATTAGTTCTGAATGAATTAAATAAAGTTAAAATATGAAGTTAATAAGCAAGCTTTTTTTTCAATGCTTTTATTAATAATTGTAAAAAAAACATATATTTCTGGACTGAGGAACTAATATACTTTAGGACATTGTAGCAAAAACAATATAATTAAAATATTTAAAAATGTATAATACTTCAAACACTATGTTTCAATCTTAAATTATTTCCAAAAAATCTAATGCTTCTGGCTTATTAAAAAACATAACTAGTAGTGGTCATGCAAATCTAATATTTTTTCAGCTATATATATTAGTTCTCAAGTTTTATGTTTGAATTCATTTTTCAACCATGCAAATTTTTTTTGTCAATATTTATTTAACCAAAAATTATTGTACTTCTTTTTAATATAGTTTTGTTATACCTAGTGATATTTTTTTACAGCGAAATATTTGGATAGTCGATTTCATCGAATAAATGTGAACATATTTAATAATTATTTGACAAAAACTTGGGTGAGACGGTCTCACGGATCGTATCTGTGAGACGGATCTCTTATTTGGGCCATCCATTAAAAATATTACGTTTTATGCTAAGAGTATTATACTTTTTATTGTGAATATGAGTAGGATTGACCCGTCTCACGGATTAAGATCTGTGAAACGGTCTCATATGAGATCCACTCTAATTGTTTTTGTTGGTAGATAAATAAACTGTGAGGTTTGAGTTGTTGTATGATTTAAAAAGAGTGAGTCTCATGTGAGATCGTCTCACGGATCTTAATCTGTGAGACGGGTCAACCATACCCATATTCATAATAAAAAGTAATACTCTTAGTATAAAAAGTAATACTTTTTTATGAATGACCCAAATAAGAGATCCGTCTCACGAATACGACCGTGAGACCGTTTCACATGGGTTTTTGCCATATTTTAATAAATCAAAATAATTTTGCTAAAAAAAGAGGTGAAAATAACAGTCGGAGGGTTGAAATTGGAATTACACCTTTCCTACAAACGCCAGTTCAGATTCGATGAAAACAACTGGAGATTACCAAGAAAATGAATAATCCCCAAATTTGAACACCCACAGCACACACTGATTATCTCTCTCTCTCTCTGTCTCTCACCGGTAAACATCTGAGAAAGAAGAGAATCGCAACTGTCAAGCAGGGATTCATTGGAAAATCGAGAACTACAAAAGATTACTTGAAGTTTTGGATGAATTTTGTTGGATTGATGCGAGGGTGTGGCTGTGGTGGCGCCGGAGGATTGCCGGCAATCGGTTTGGCGCCGGGAGATGGGTGGTGCGACGCCGTTCCCTCTGGATCGTGTTTTTTCTTATTGCTTTAGCGTTTTGATCTCGTACCGATCTCGTACTTTGTAGGTATATTCGGAAAATTTTCTAATATAATTTTGTAGTTTTAGATTGGTTCTTTGTTGTATTTTGGAAAAAAATGGTGGTGAAAGGTGGTTGGTGGTGGGAGAAGCTTCGGAGATGTGTACGGACGGTATATTTCGTGGTGGCGATGGTGGCGTCGCTCTTGGTAGTGTCGTTGCCGGTGGTGGTGGCGATCAGCGATGCAGTTTTGCCTTGTTTGCTAATTTCTAGCTTTACTTGCGTTAGATGCTACAGTTTTCGGGAGCATTTGCAGAGATATTCATTCAAGAGCTCGCTCATCGATATTCCTCTTGTCTCTATCATCAGATCTATAATCATCACATGTATGTTTTTCTTTTCTCATTTGCTGCTTTTCCTGTGATAATTGATGAATTATTTTTTTTTTGATAGGAATAATTGATGAATTATTCAGTTTCAGTGAGTGAATGCGTGAATGGTACTCTATATAGATTCTAAAAGTCTAGCTTTTTATTTTTTGTTTTCTTTCTGTGCACAGCAAGAAACGGACATGGCTAAAGTAACTGGATGAAATTCAGTAATCTTGTTTTATATTTGGGTGTGTATTTTTATGTGTGTTTGCTATATGATAATGTTACTTAAAGAGGTGACATCTAATTTACTCTGAAATAAGCGGACGTATCGGATTCCAGATTCCGTATGTGACGAAAATTTTTTAGTGATTCTTTTTTTCTTTCTCAAGTCCAAACTTTAGTTCCTTCAAACTAGGCTGTATTATTTTAGCGTTTCATTTTTCTTGAGTTCGTTGACACCATTAGGACATAGTTAAATTGAGGTCCGCAACATAATGAAATCATTTGAGAAGAGTTAAATCTCTATTAACTGGTTGTTTAACCCCATTTTAGATTCTCGGTCTCGTTTTTCCTTTCCGCTGGTAATTTTGTGTCGTAACTATGTCATTTGAGAGATCATGTCAAAGAATTTTTTTTAATTTTTTTTTTTGGCATTTGTTCTCCGCGGTGGGTTGTGTTTTGCGTTGCCAAACAGCTGTTTAACCAGAATATTTTCACATTTTAAGGCATAATTTGCAATGCTAAATTCACTTGGTTTTTTATTTGTCAAATGAGAGCAGGTGTATATACATTGTGCGATGGTCCAGCACTGTCCCATGGGCCCTATCTAGGAACTGTAACATTCTGCTCCCTCGTTTCAATACTTCTTCTTTCCATCAAGACTTGTGTTTTCAGTGTCAATTCTCAACTTGAATCTGAAACTCCAACTTCCCTGTCAAGAAGAAGGCTCCATCTTAAGAAGTCTTGGGGAATGCCTGTTTTGTTTCTCTCGTCCGTTGTCTTTGCTCTTGGACACATTGTTGTGGCCTACCGTACAAGTTGCAAAGCCAGAAGGAAACACATGTTTCACCGTGTGGATCCGGAAGCTGTAAGTTCATGATATATATAACCCAACATCTTGTATTTATAATTACTGCTTTACTGCTAATGTCATAATCATGAGAAATGCAAGGTTAAGTAAGGTTTATTATTGTCAAGCATAGGAGTAAAGTGAAACATGAAGCATGCTCTTTGTTGAAGTATGCGTCCTGAGGGATAATATGGTGAAATCTAAAAAATTGACGAAAATTTAATATCGCGAAACATACCCTTTACAGAGTATTGAACAGTGATAAGACAAACAATCATTAGTTTATTGGCAAGAATAAAGACTGTTATCTTTCAGTTCACCTTGTACTTAAGATCTCCGTGTTTAAGGCACACTTAAAAGCACATTGGACCTTCAATGCACATCAGAATTAGGGGTTTTACCGTTAAGATGCCTGCTTCATTGAAGGGTTGCGCCTTGGCTCGTGTTAAGTCTCAAGGGGTAAAACTTACTGTGACTGGAGCCTGGGCACCAATCATGGGTTTTCAATAACTGTGATGTTTACCATAAGTTTGGGAAGATTTAACTAGTGTAGTATGAATAATAATGCCATGATGATTTAATCTCAAATTTGATGAAAGTTAATGAACTTTTGGTTTTTGTATGAGTATTTTCCAATTATGTTGTCTTCATTAGTTGATCATGCTCTTTGCAAAATGCAACCTAACATATTAAAAAATGTTGCACCAAATAATCAGCTTGTATCACCTTATGTAATTATCAGGTTCTTTCTTGCAAATTGATTTTCCCTGGTTACCAAAAGGTTCCGCGCTCACCCACTCCATCTGCTGGGAAAACCTTCAAAGATGGTGAAATGAGGAGAAAAACACCACTATCAGTGCATAATGGTGGGGAACTTCCAGTTAGTTTACTAGCTGATGTTGACAGCTTATTTATTTCATGCCAAAGGCTAACAGTTCACTACAAGATAAGCATGCCAGGATCGCCCCCCCGTTCCTTGTCCTCCACTACCCTTTTTGACCATCCCTCATTAAGCGTTCCACTTAAAACCCAATTTAATATGCACAGGAGCATCAGTAACCAGTTCCATAACAGTTCATCAACTTTGTATACTCCCCTCCTTGCCAGTTCTCCATCATCCCCAATATCTGAAGGCATGCCTATTTTGAGCTTAAATGAGCTGTATGAGGATGATGAATTACACAAACTTGGGTCTCCCCCAGTGGAACAAGATATAGAAGTAAATGAACAATTTGGTATTGTTTTAGTGCATGGGTTTGGAGGGGGGGTCTTCTCTTGGAGAAAGGTAATGGGTACCCTGGCCAGTCAGGTTGGTTGTGCTGTTGCTGCTTTTGACAGGCCAGGATGGGGTTTGACATCAAGACCAAGGCACAAAGATTGGGAAGAAAATCAGTTGCCTAATCCTTACAAACTTGACAATCAGGTAATATTGTCATCTTCAATTATTATTATATGGAAGTTAATATGAATGCATCAAACTTTACTGATATTCCCTTTGTCTCACTGTTGAACACAACATTTTGTTTTCAAAGAAGTCAATTGGGGAATATGTCTGCACTCAAAATCAAACCTGTCTTACTAGCTCACTCAGTTGCATTAAAATTTACGGCTTGTTTTGTCAGGTGGATCTGCTTCTTTCATTTTGCTTAGGCATAGGTTTTTCTTCAGTTGTCCTTGTTGGGCATGATGATGGTGGACTGCTCGCTTTGAAAGCTGCCCAAAGAGTTCAGTCATCAGCAAATATGAATGCTGTGAGTTGGCTTCTTGTTGAATTTTGTTACATCTGTAAATTCTCTGAGTTTTCTGTTTGCATTGCACTTGTTAATTGTGATTCCTACGGGGAAATCTTCGAACTGTGTTAGTGGGTACAATGGAAATTTATATCTTGCCGATTCTGCCTTTGCAACCCAATCTTGCAAGTGAATCATGACAAGTTTAAATTTTCTGCTGTAAAATATTGAATGTCATTTTTGTCCAAGATCAAGAAAACTGAGATGCAGTGGATGAAAATTTGACAGATTATGGTTCACTCCTGGAGTTCTGGCAAACAATTGAATTATGCTTTGTTTCATCAATCAGTAAATTAGAAAGCTGATTTATGCTCATGATATAGTACCAGTTCTTAGTTTGTTATTATTGATGATCAAGATCATAGTTTATTTCTGTATGATGATGATTCTGCTGTGGAAAATTTGTGCCTTCTGTTGTCTCTTTCTTACTAAAGAAATATTCCCCGTGTCATGTTTTTCAGCTTGAAATAAAGGGTGTTATATTACTAAATGCAAGCTTGTCAAGAGAGTTAGTTCCTGCCTTCGCAAGGATATTGTTACGCACCTCACTCGGAAAGAAACACTTGGTGAGACCTCTGCTTCGAACAGAAATTACTCAAGTGGTCAATCGGCGTGCTTGGTATGACACTGCCAAGCTAACAACTGAAGTGTTAAGCCTTTATAAGGTACTTTTGGTGGTATCTAAAATATTCCATGCATCAGTTCTCCGCTAAACTACATCATTTTTTTTATCTGTGCATATTGACATTTTGGTATTTTTTTCAAAATGCTTATTTACATATGCCATAACACATTATGTTTGAAAACACGTGCTTAGATACTGACTCGGGGTATTTTAGTTTCATATAACTAATGCTTTATATATATTTGTGGTGATTCTGTCAGCCATTATACAATCATATTCGTTTAACTTATATACAGTGATATGTTATCTCTGCATAATACATAATTCATAAAGCTGCTTTTTCAAATTTTAAAATAAAATAAAATTTATCCATATTTTCGTGATTATTCTGATTTTCTTTTAGTTATATCATATGGCTGATTCGGTAAATTGGCATGACAGGCCACTGAATCATTCCTCTGAAAATTCTATTTATTTTATTGTTCTGTATGACCTTAGGCCCCATTGTACGTGGAAGGCTGGGATGAGGCGCTTCATGAAATAGGGAAACTATCCTACGAAAGTGTGTTATCACCACAGAATGCTGCGGCACTGCTTAGTGCTGTCGAATCATTGCCGATTCTAGTTATTTCTGGGGCTGAAGATGTTCTCGTCCCTCTGAAATCTGTTCAAACTATGGCTTGTAAACTTGTAAATTCTGTAAGTTCTTTATTTTATACTCTCATTTGCACTTTTTCTAACTAATTTGTGTTTCTTTCTTTTTTTTTTTCTACGATTTTAAACAGTATACCTACATGTAACAATGTTTCTTATTATTATTCCCATCTTCTAATTATTCATAACCATGTATCCTCCAGAGATTGGTAGCTATATCCGGGTGTGGCCATCTTCCTCACGAGGAGTGCCCCAAGGCATTACTCGCGGCTATATCACCATTCATTAGCAAGCTTATATCGAAATCAGATTTACAAAATCAATAGGATCCATTTTTTTCCTCCTCCTCTCAGGCTGCTATCCGCCAGATGTAAAATGCGCAAGCTGCGTAGCCACGAGCTATCTTAGTATGGGCTCGACTCAATAGTGTTACATTTAGTGTTCAATTTAACGGCCTTCAATGTTTTTGGTTCTCCTTGTAAATAAGCTCCCAAAAGGATGAGCTCAAGTTCCTCTCTCCGTTTGGGGTGTGTTTTTTGACGTGTAATTGGAAATTTCCTTAACTCTTTTCTTCCCCAGTTTGTTTTATGTTTTTCTTCAGTGGTATCTCGTGATACTGTTAATTTAGGAGTTATTTACCATTTGAATTGAAAGTGGCACTCGCAACGTACGTTGTTTCTGAGGAAGTGAATGCCAGTAATTTGTAGGTTTTTTCATTTTTCTGAATTTTCCTTTGGAAAAACTACCAGTGGGAGCACGGTATCTGTGACACCCTAAATGCATCACTCTTCGTGGTATATTTGTTGAAATGAAGGTTTTTATTTATACAACATAATTTTTCCTTTAAACTGGGCCATTGTGTATATAATTTTAGAAAATATTAAATAATTAACTTTTGCAAGTTTTTTTTTTTTACATATAATATTTGTTTAATGTTTTTATATTTAATATTATACGTAATATTTGTAATTTTTAATTTTTTCAGGCATAATGTTTTTATTATGATAAAAATCTCATATTTCAATTATTAATATTTTTAATGTTTTTTTTTAAACATCGGTTACTTTGATTATTGATTGAAAGAACTGATTTTATTTCAATTTTAGTAAGAAACGGGTCGACTCGATTAGCCTAAAAAGAAGTTCAAACTCAGTTTTTTTAGTTAAAACTCAGTTTTTTTTTTAAAATCTATACCATATCACACAACCATAAATAAACAGTCTCATCATCCCAATATCGTATAACAACTATCAAAACAAAAAGCTGCAACAGCAACATATACTCAACAATAACATAATATTGTTCTAATATTATATATTGATTCGTTCAGTTTTTCATTATTAATTTTTAGTTGGCCAACGTATAATTTTCGGGTTTTCCATCTTGGTCATAAGCCTAATATATTCCACCACTAGTGTTTTTCCTATCTCGAATTTAATCCGTTGCTTTCCTGAATCGATTTCCAAGTATTCACCACATTTTCACATTTAATGTATCAAGCCATACATTGTATAATCATTCTGAAGTATTGATATCGTTTCAAAAAAAAAACAAAAAAAAAAATGCTCCTATTGCATTTCACATTCATGATTTGAGCAGTATATTGCTTGGATGGAAACCTCGGGATCCTCTAATTGTATCTTCCTTAGAGCCATTCTCGTGTATCATTTCATCCATGATCCATAGCTTCTATCCAAAACAATTTCTTACAATGATGGTTGGGTTGCCTTGTGCTCCACCATCTCGGAACGATTCAACCTCCAAACAAATGAACTTAGTGAATGCTGCGGCAGGAAGGCGGGTGGTGATACTCCCATAGGAGCGCGTGTCACGGATGATCTGAGAAACTAAATGGATAGCCCGAATCAGAGTCTATACATAATGATTTTTGCAGCAACCGGGACATTTTCTCCCCGAGCAATCAGAAGCCCGGGCTCTCATGCAAGCTCCCGGGAACCTTCTACCCGGGTTACCTCGAGAAGCGCACCACACTCGAGTGTATCAGTATGGGCTACCTCATGCTTGACAATCATTATTGTCAGAACTACATGGGTTTGGCGTGTCAGGAAGTCAAAGTCATTAGAAACAGGGTATGGACAGCCGCCTTACCATACTTAGTACGTGGGCATTGAAAACAAGGTAATCATGAGATTTTCTACTATAAATAACAGGTACGCATCTCATTTAAAGCATTCTGGATTCTGGAATTTTGAACTATCAAGCACTCACGTATATCACCACATATACAGTCATTTTACTCTTCTTCACCTGCTGACTTAAGCATCGGAGTCGCTAAACCGGAAACTCCTCCGGCACCCATTCACGAGTTCATTTCATTGTCTGTAGGTTACAGTTGAAGCCATATTATAGAGAAATAACTTCATCACAAGTTGTATTTCCTTGCTCACTTTTCTAAACATAACACTTATATAATCATTCGGTGAATTGCCCCGACCCAGCTCAACCGATTCACCTGGATAAACATCATTGGCGCCGTCTATAAGAAATTGAGATCAAGACGTTGATATTGCTCCTACCAAACGAACCAACCCAGATACTTCCCGGCTCCAGGAGATGATGCACTAGTCTCTGGACAATGTGGTATTCCACCCACAGGACCTCCAAATGTCATTACTTTATCCCCGGAGGAGTTGGCTCGGATTATATCCGAGGCGATGGAGAAAGCTGTAGCTCGGAGAGACCCCTCTCATCATGCTACACAGCCGGGAGGAGAACATGAGAGAAAGGAAGAGGTATGAGATGAGGAAGCAAGGATGGAAGAAAGAGAATCTAGCGCCGAGTTCAAGTCCCCGACTATGGCGGAGGAGTTGCAAGAGTTAAGGCAAAAGATGAGAGTGTTGGAGGGGCATATGGAAGACCAGAGTCATTCTCGGGTAGTCATAAAGGATGCCCGTTTGCTGAAGCTATTGTCCGAGAACCTCTTCCCAGGAACTTTAAATCTGCCAAAGTCAAGGATTATGATGACAATGCAGACCCCGAGGAACATTTGGACAGGTTCAAGAATATAGCCATGTTGCACTGTTATGCTGACAGAATCAAGTGAAAGGTATTTTTGACCACTCTGGTTGACTCGACTCAGAGGTGGTTTGAAGGATTGGCCCCTCAGAGTATCCATTCTTTTGATGATTTTCAGAAGGTGTTTCTATACCATTTTAGTAGCAGCAAGAAATACAAAAAGACGGCATTCAGTGTTTTGAAGTTAAACAAAGCTCGGAAGAGAGTCTGATGGCTTATATTCAAAGATTTAACAGAGTTGGTTTGGATGTCCCTTCTTGTACCCCAGATACTAAGACAATTGCATTAACGCAAGGGCTGAGGGAGGGTGAATTTTTCTGATCACTAACAAAGAATACGCCTGGGGATTTTGAAGATCTGCTAGCCCGAGCAAAAAAGTATATTAATATGGAGGAAGAGCAGAAGCAAAAGAGGGAGGCGGTGAAGAGAGAGGGGAGACCAGGTATCTAAGCCTGAGGAGAGAGGGCAGAGAAAAGGTATCCCGGGGCATTTTTCTCATCACGTGCCCCTGAAGATTACCTGGGACAGGGAGGTCCAAGAATGTAGTAGGGATTTGCTTCCATCTCAACAATTTACCAGGCTTGAGAAGAAGGTATTTTGTACCCTTCACAAGGTGTGTTACCACAACACAGAGGACTGCAAAACGCTAAAGAGAGATTATGTCCCACCAGCTGTCCAGGGACATAATCAAGCAATCAAGAGACCGAGATTGCCACCTTGGGAAGCTCGGCCGCCTGATCCCAGTGCCAGGGAATATTCGAGAAGTGCCTCGAGAGGGAGAAGAAATTTCGAGCCCGAAAGTAAGAAGTCTTCACCTCTTGTCTTGGGGGTAATTAAAATAATTTCCGGAGGATTTACTGATGGAGACTCCAATCGGGCTCGTAAGTCGAGGAGCAGAAGATATTGCATAGAGGTGGAAGGAGTGAGGAGGAGCGAAGCAGTTATCAGTTTTGGCTCGGAGGATCTTAAGGACGTTAATCTTCCCCACAATGGTGCCTTGGTAATTCAAGTCAGTGTAGCAAATTATGATATTTCGAGAGTCTTTGTTGACTCAGGAAGCTCTGTAAATGTCATTTTCAAAGAGGCCATCGCGCAGATGAATTTACAAGGGTACCAGTTGGAGACAGTGGAGACAACACTTTTTGGCTTTGCTAGCCAAGCTGTATATTCAGAGGGGGAGATTGTCCTGCCCTTAACTTTGGGCACTTAGGAGGTGAGGAAGACGGTGATGACCACTTTCACTGTTGTGTATACCCTATCATCTTATAATATCATCCTGGGGCGGCCGGTCATGAACGAGCTAAGGGCCGTAGCGTCCACCTACCACCAAAATATTAAGTTCCCGGTGGGAAGACACATGGGTGAAGTCCGGGGAGATCAACCTTCTTCCCAGAAATTCTATGTAGAAGCGGCCCAGGTGGATCAGAAGATAACAAGATCAAGGAAGGAGGGAATGAGACCAAGTGGTTGTGAAGAGGTGGAGAGGGTAGTCGGGAAGTGGGAAGTCTTGTGGCCGAGGAAGAGCAGGAGGTGGTGGAAATTGGACCAGGCAAGGAGATCCGGGCCACTCGGGACCTTGACTCATCCATCGGGTTAGTTTAATAAATTGTTTAAAAACTAATGTTGATGTTTTTGCCTGGTCCCAGTAGGAATTGATAGGGATCTCACCCTGATAGCTGAGCATCACTTGAAAATCCTCTCGGGATCTCGACATGTGAAGCAGAAGAAGTGACATTTTAGTCCAAAGAAGTAAAAAGTAATTGATTGACATGTTCAAGATTTGCTGAAAGCCGGTCACATTTGGGAAATACAATTTCCTACCTGTCTCTCGAATGTGGTGCTGGTACTAAAATCTATCGGGAAGTGGAGGATGTGTGTTGATTTCAGGGATCTCAACAAATATTGCCCCAAAGACCATTATCCTCTGCCTAGAATTGATCTGTTGGTGGATTCCATCTCTGGGTATGAACTGCTTAGTTTCATGGATGCTTACCAGGGATATCATCAAATTCCCCTGGCCAAGAATGTTCAAGACAAGGCCAGCTTCATCACTTCGGGAGGCACATTCTGCTGTGTTATCATGCATTTTGGATTGAAGAACGCCGGGGCCACCTATCAGCGTCTCATGAACAAAGTGTTTGAGAAGCAGTTGTGCAGAAATGTAGAGGTGTATGTGAATGATATCTTGGGCAAGTCCAAGGAGGTTTCTGTTTTCATCTCTGACTTGGAAGAGAATTTTGCCACTCTGATGCAATATGAATTTAGCTCAACCCGGCCAAGTGTATCTTTGGCGTGAAGAGTGGCAAATTTCTAGGTTTTGTAGTTACTGACCGAGGGAGCGAGGTGAATCAAGAAAAGTCAAATAAGTGCTAAACATACCGTCCCCTAGATCTGTCTGGGAAGTGCAGAAGTTGACTGGGAGAATTTCTTCTCTTTCCCGGTTGATATCCCGGTCAGCACATCAGAGTTATCCATTTTTTTAGGTTCTTAGGAAGGCACAGAAGTTTGGGTGAGATGAGAAGTGTGAACAGGCCTTCCAAGACCTTAAAAGTCATCTGGTAGAGCTTTCTGCCTTAGTGAAGCCAGTGACCGAGGAGAAATTATTTATTTATCTGTCCACCACGGAGTATGCTGTCAGCTCGGTACTTGTGAAGGAAGAGGGCTCTGATCAGAAGCATGTCTATTATGTCAGCCATGCTCTTAGGGTCCCCGAGCTCCGATATAATTAAGTGGAGAAGACATCTCTCGCTCTTGTTATGACTGCCCAAAAACTGCAACCTTATTTTCTGTCGCATCAAATTATTGTGCTGACTAATAGTTATCTTCAGAGGATTATGACTCATTCAGAATTTTCTGGAAGAATGATCAAGTGGACAGTGGAGCTAGGAGAATATGATATTGAGTATAGGCCTCGGGTTGCCATCAAAGCTCAAGCCTTGTCAGATTTCTTATTAGTGATGGTTCAACCTGATGAAGAGGAGGTATGGAGGGTGTTCGGGATGGGGGCGTCTAGCCTTTCTGGATGGTGGGTAGGAGTAGTAATAACAGCTCCCTTAGGAGAGAAGATTAAACCGACACTAAGAATTGAATCTCGGGTGACTAACAACGAGGCAGAGTACGAGGCTATTCTCGCCGGCATCTGAGCTGCCCAAGAAGTTGGAGCCTCTCGGATCATTCTGTATTCTGATTCAAAATTGACCACTAAGCAGATAAAGGGCATTTATGAAGTTAAGGATGACATGATGCTTAAATATCTCAAGCTCAATAAAGCCCAGTCAGAAGTTTTTGTGGATTGGAGTATTGAGCAGATACGCCGGGACGAGAATGGGGAAGCAGATGCTTTGATAAGTTTTTTGAAAATATTACCCGAACCCTCAAAAACTCTCCCGATTCGATAAAATTTGCGTATCGGATAAAAAATAAAATCCTGCAGGTAAAAATACTCAATAAAATCCATTTTTGAAAAATACACTTAAAAACACTGCATAGTGATTAATAAAAATTAATACCTTCATAAAATAATTTTTCTGATAAATCATCGGTCTCCATTCCTCGTTAGAGCGCGAAATGCATCTAGAAACCCTAATGCATGAACTTTTAAAATAATCATGAAATGAATCCTATTCTGCAATAATTATGCATTAAATGCATAAAAATAAATAAACACATCATTTAAATTAAATCCTAGATTGCATGCATTCAAGTTACGTAAATTAAATTTCTCGAACCTTACACAGTCTCTGCTGGAGACATGGCCGGCGGTAGGGAAATGGTATGAATGATCTCTAAGAGATATGAGACAGCTCCGGCAGACAGAGAGCAGCTCCTCGGACTCATGGGCCTAATATCTCGACTCATTAGCACCCAAGTAGGAACATTGTACACTGCCACAAATATAAGGAAAAAAGTCGCACATCGACTAACAACTATATCTTTGGCATAGTGGTAAGCGTTTGATCTTAACACAATGACATATGCAAAGTAACATCAATAGTTAAATAAAAAATGACCAAAAATGTTAAAAATCGAAAGATATAAGACAAAAACTGAAATTATACAACATAACGGACTAAAATCTTAAACATATGCACATAAGACAAAAATTACAGTTTTCCTGACTAGATGTGTTATGGCTCGCGATGTAGTTGGCAAGATTTCTTTTTTATAAAGAGAGATGAACAAAAATTGTAACGTCCCAGATTCGACGACTGTCCTCACTGTATCAAGACGAGTCTTTTCAGCGTGCTTATGTCTTCACTCACACGCACCCTAGGAAACTTCCCAGGAGGTCACCCATCCCAAAATTGCCCCAAGTCAAGCACGCTTAACTTTAGAGTTCTTATGTGATGAGCTACTGAAAAGAAGATGCACCTTCGTGATATGAGTAGTACCAATCAAATCTTTTAAGCCCTCTTCAACTGTACAGTCCATTACATTGAACAGTCTCGGAATCCCTCTCATTCTCGTGTGGGTCGGTTCATTCATGTTCCCTCCACCTAGAAGCCTGCCATGAGCCGCTCATTGTCCGTGCAACTGATGGCACCGGCGTTCACCCCCCGCCCTCTTCAGCCCCGGCCTCACATGCCCACCAGCTTCCGCTTGGTTCGTCCCCAAACCACACCGTACTAAGAGAGAACCTGGCTCTGATACTACTTGTAACGTCCCAGATTCGACGACTGTGCTCACTGTATCAAGACGAGTCTTTTCAGCGTGCTTATGTCCTCACTCACACGCACCCTAAGAAACTTCCCAGGAGGTCACCCATCCCAAAATTGCCCCAAGTCAAGCACGCTTAACTTTAGAGTTCTTATGTGATGAGCTACCGAAAAGAAGATACACCTTCGTGATATGAGTAGTACCAATCAAATCTTTTAAGCCCTCTTCAACTGTACAGTCCATTACATTGAACATTCTCGGAATCCCTCTCATTCTCGTGTGGGTCGGTTCATTCATGTTCCCTCCACCTAGAAGCCTGCCAGGAGCCGCTCATTGTCCGTGCAACTGATGGCACCGGCGTTCACCCCCCGCCCTCTTCGGCCCGGGCCTCACAAAAATGAAGGTCAAAATGCCTTTAGAACGCATATTATTTTCATTTTTAGAGGTTAAGAAGACACAAACACATAAACCCCAGCCTAGCAATCAGGCAAACAACCAGAGCAAGAGACATACAAATAACACAAACTCACACGCAACACAACCTAGTTGGCTTGTATCACTTTTCCGCCTGCCTCTGTCGTCTCGTCTCCAGCAATGTGCACGTTCTGAAATTGGTGAGTAACCTCATCGGCCGGTCCATCTACAACTACAGTCTCTAGTTCCGATAGAGGACCGATATGCCATATTCTAATAGTCCCATCTTCAGATCCTGAAGCATAAGATTCGCCTCCCAGAGAGAAACACACACAGTGGAATGGACCATGGTGCCCCTTGTTGTATCCTGCAGATGATCAACACATTTAAAAAGTAAAACAAGAAACAATCAACGGAACATAAAATGTTGATTACAACCAATGACCATTGTGAGATTGATAAGAGTTTCTCAAATAATTGCATTTTTAATCAGTTTTGCATTGACTTACTTCCAGGCCCTTCTTCTATGGTATATGATAGGTGGATATCTTGGTACCATATTTTTATAATAATTAATTACTACATAAAACGCGGCAGTCGGCAGATCCATAAAGAATACAATTTTGAAACATCAAATGTGCATTTCCAAATGCCAGTGTTGTAAATGGTGGTAGGCCGTGGTTAGGCGGTTGAAATTTTTTTATTATTTTTTTATACATAATTATATATAATTATGCAATATATGCATAAATTAAATTGGGTGATTGGGTTGAATATCATGTTTTGAATAGAATGTATAGAATGTGTATAATACATTATTTTAAAATTTTGTTGACTTTTGACGCCTAACAACCCACCTCGGCTCACCTTTGACCGCCTAATGCAAAGGAGGTGCGGTCAATGGCCGTCTCGACCGTCATTTAGAATACTGTCAAATAAAATTTACATAGAAACCTAGAGAAATAGTGGAAATCAAGAAATTGAAAAAGCAAAGAAGAAAATGTTTTGATGAATAAAGCACCAAAGATCTTACCAACTTCTGCACCTGTGTGAAAATCAAAGACATGAATCCACATGTCTTCTCCACCAGCAATGAACTTATTACCATACTTCGGCTCCAATGAAGCAGATTCCACAATGCAGGTAACTCTTTACTAATCCATAGCTGGTAAAGGAAAAAATGTAGATATTTGATAACCAAAACAACTAGAAATAGCTTTCTTCGTTTATTTGATGATTAGACATATTGGCATACTGATTTGCATCCCAAAACTTGACAGTTGACCCATCAGGAGTTATTATATAGCAGCCATCTTGACTCACTTCGGCACTAGTTACAGAGGGCTTGGTCTCAAGCGTTTGAACAATCGTACCAGTTCTCACATCCCATAACTTGGTGACAATAAAATGATAACGACTAGGTCAAATGAACATGGAAAAATAGAAGACTTCAACAGAGTTTTACAAGAGACAAATTCAAACAGAACAAAAAGCTTTCTGTGAATATAAAGATAAACAGAATCTAAGGGATGTCTACAGACCTCTCCCCTCCAACATCAGTACAAGAACCTAAGATCGATTGATCACTATGGAGCCAAGTAACGGTAGAGACAGAACCAGGGGCCTTTTCAATTTCCCTTGGCGTTGCATCAGGTCGATTTATATCAAATACACGAAGAGCTTTTTCCATCCCTCCAGTTAGCAGAAAGTGGGTATCCTGAAATTTCAAATTCTAGATTGGTGAGGTCTATACATCACACTTTGAGCTGCACCAAATAAATTTTCTTGCTAGCAATCAAGCCAATAGACAAATGGGACAAATTTTGTACCAAATTCCTCGAACCAGATACAAATGAATAGTAAAAGTATTCACAACATGTTAGGTTAATATATTTGGCGTACCTCTGAGAAGGCACATGAACGCACTATGTGCTAGTGTTCAAATGAATTCAATTCATCCCCAGTTAATGCATCCCATAGTTTCTTGCAACCAGTCGGTGCAAAGATATAAAACAGAGCTCATCCATTAACCAACAAAGATAACATTTTGAATAAGCTTCTACTTGACATGCTCAGTGGACAAGATCAATCAACACAACAAAGATGGTGGACGATTTGGTTCACCACATACGCAGAAAAATCAGCCGATGACGAGGCAGCTCGAAGAGCATGTTTATCCAAGCAGCAAATCCACACTGCACCTTTATGACGTTGAAATGTTCCAACCCATTCTCCAGTCTCTCTGTTTCTCAACATGGGAGTGGCATCTGAGAAGGAGCAGCCATTAATATTACATAAATGAACCAAAGATATCCAGAGGTGATTTTTTATGCAATCATTTTTTAAATTGCTGCAATTCCACATAGGCAATGCATGATATCTTGTTAGACCTATCCTACCATTGCCAACTTCTCCTACATAAAAGTGTTGGGAGGTCTCAATACTCAAACTGTAACATATAATACAAGGGATCAGTCCATCAAAAATGTGATCATTTATGTCATAGTTACAAACGTTGGGATAGTGCAACACCAGTACACCATAATCAAAGTCATCAGTTAAATAATGACTCGCAAATTACAGGTCTTAAATGAGAAACAAAACAATGGGGCCTAAGGAAAATACTGTTAAAATTTCTAAGTTTTACGATATGCCCAATTTTCTATCTATTTCTATTAAATAATAAACCAAAATGTCAAGAAATGCCATGTAACATAAGCCCTTCCACTGCGTGGATCTTATGAAATCACCAATCTAGATCATAAAACCAAGAGTACCGAAAGAAGAACTCAAAGGGAAACATTAGCCAACAAGATAGGAGATTCGTAATACTTATTTGACGCTTCGCATGTTGTGAAATTGACCCAGGACGCTTTAAGACTCAAACCATAATATAGGTTATATTAAGCAAAAAAAAAAGATGGTGATTTCAGCTTACCCTTTCCAGCACTGACAAGGAACAAACCATCAGGTGTGACTGGGCTATAGAATACATCGACCACTGGCCAAGAATGACCATGGCAAACCAATGGAGCTACAACCTTCTTCTTATCCATTATTCACCAGCTCAATATATAACCCTAAAAAAAATATATCAAAAACTCTTCCCTCCACAGCAAAGAAAACCTAAATCCCAAATCCCAATTTTCCAATTTCATTGAATCAACATACTCCTTAAAATTGGACATTAATCAATACAAAAAAAGACCAATTACCCGCAAAAAATTAGTCTTGGTTTGATTTCTCAAAAAGACAACAAAAGTTACCCTTTCAGGTATGAAAAGAAGAATGACTGGCTATGAGAAGTAAAATTCTACAACTCTGACATATATGAAGTAAAAACCAGCATCTATGGTATATTGGCTGCAGTGGGAAACCCCAATTTCTAGCTAAGTACAATCGCTTGCAATTCTCCACGGATCCTCAACTCCTAACCATAATCAGATTGGATTCACAGCTTAATTTGCTAGAATTACAAGGAAAAAAATTAAAAATTGAGAAACTCCATTGCCATTTATAGGGCTATGCGCAAGAAGCGACGGGTAACAACAAAGACATTTTAGTTCTTATATTTTTCGATTTGCAATTTTAGTCATCAACTCAATCCTTAAAATTAACATGATTTCTACCCTCACTGTTAATTTTAATGAAAAATTAAACTAAAAAATGTCATTTGACTTTACCCGTTGTCAGCTGAGTTTGTGTTAGTATAGTAGTAATATCATAATGTAAAATTTAATTATTTCATAAATTATCAAAATGAGCTGACATTTTAGGTCAACCAATAACACACAATAACCCGTCATTATTGGGCTGGGGACAAGCTATCTTGCACATTTTCCGATTGACGTTCTACCAATACAACTTATCTATTTTATGTGACGGGACATGCCGATCAGCGAGCTATGCAAATTTTGATTTGAAATTGGCGGGGAGAAAGCGTGGCCGACCGCATTTTGGCTGGTCAGGATTACCAACTCAATCAACTTATTTTATATGGCAGTATGTGACTACCCACGAGTTATACTAATTTTAGGTTGAATTTGAAGGGGGCGAGCCGTGATTACCAAACGAACCCACCTATTTTATGTGACTGGACGAGCCGCCTCGACGAGTCCAACCTATTTTGTCAATTCTATTAAAAATATATCGATTGCAATTTTCCAAACACCAGAATTAAAATCAGTCTTTTGGATGTAGTGTGAGAGTACTACATTTATACCAATATCTCATAAACATTTTTTTCATTTCAATTTTTTTAAAAAAATTCAGCGTGACTTTTTTTTTTAACTAGGAAATACAGCTATGAATATATGCTTGTGTATCTTAAATTGTCATATTCGCCTTCTAAGTATTAAATATTTGATTGGTTTTATAACCCTTTTTAGAGTACTACATCTTATCTTATAATGAATAATTTTTTTTAAAAAAATAATTTTAAAAAGGGTAAATTGCTTATAAATCCCCAAACCCAAACCTAAACTCAACTTTACCCAAACTCCCTACACCTCAAAACCTTTCTTTAAACTCCTTAATATCTTAAAATAGACAAAAATACCCTTATTCCTATTTTAAATCTAATTGATCCTCACGTTTTCGAAAATGGTATCAGAGCGAAAGGTTAATTAATTTCAAACACAAATTTTATTATTACTAGTAACTAATTGTATGAGAAAGAGAATTTTGAAAAAATTATGAATCCGAACTTCGGTTCGAGGAAAATAATTTACAAGTAATATTCCAATATTTTGGAATATAAACAAGTGCATCTAACTATTGTTAGATATCAGAAACAGAAAGGGAAGCTACTGCACTCTCAGGTAAAATCTCAAGTAAACTTATGATTCAAACAAATAAGTTTCTGGAGATAGTTTCAGATTCCTCTAAGCTCTCTTCAGATCTTAGGGAAATTCAGAAGATAGTTGAAACGTCTGCCCTTTTTATCGCTTAACAGTACTAGATTTTTTTTTAAAACCTCACATAGCATTCGGCCGAACCATAAAATTTCATAAAATATTTTTGACATCATTTTAAAATAAACAACCAACTAACAATTTTCTAAATCTAAAAATAACATTTGAACAGTATAGCACATACTATAACCTCTCAAAAACCAATCATAATCATGATAAAAGTCATAAAATATTTTAACATAAATCATAACATATATGTGGAAACTAGCGTCGGTCCTCGGGTCATGTGCACCTTCAGTCCAGTCGGATCAACCATCAAGACCTCCATTAGCATTATCATGATAACCTGCATCCATCACACCTAGTGAGTCTAAAGACTCAACACACCATAGTCTTTATAACGAGTAATACATAATACAGTCAACATATAACGGTGAAAAATACTTGTACTTAAAATATCGTTTTCATGAAGATGCATAAATTTAAGAATAAACATTTTCGTAAATCTTTTCATGATGCATAAACTTTTAAATAAAAACATTTTCATAATGATGCATCAACTTTAAACATAAATATTTTCATGACATGCGACTCATAAACCTTAACATTTTCCTTTTTCCTCCATCATAACATGTCATAAACCTTTTTCATGATCGTAAACATTATCTTTTCCTTTATTGAATTCAGATCGTTAATTGTGACTTTCCTCAATCCTCAAAGGTCGATGGTACCATCTACATGAAACCACAGTACTGGGCGGCGGGGACATCAGCGACATAAAATCGTCAACTGAGCCTTGGCCTATCCTCAAATATATCCTCATATCCTCGTATCCTCATTAGTCACAATTACTTCACTTTCATCAACGTTTCATATTTTCCTCACTTTATAAAACCATGCTTAAATATCATTTTCTCTTTTGAAACAAGAATGTACATTTCCTTTAACGTGATCGTTTCCTCATAAAAATCCATAAACATTTTAAAAGAGACCTTTTTAGCATATAAAATCCATAACTTCTTTAAATACACATTTCAACATCAAAAACATTTAAAATATGCATTTAAATCCTAAACCTTTTAACATAATAAATCATAACCTTTTAAATAACATTTGACGTAATAAATCGTAAACATTTAAAATCCATGTCATAAAAGTTCATAACACTAGAAATAATCATATTAGCACATAAAACAGCATTCAGAGCACTGCCATGACCTTTACTAATTTCAAGGTGTAAAAAGACCGTTTTACCTCTGGACGTGACATTTTACGATTTTGACTTTTTTCCTTGATTTATTGACTCTAACATGTCCCAAATAATTATTTAAGCTTACATGAATTTTTTCGTAATTTTATTTAGCTTAAATAATAGACTTTTTCATTTATCTTTAATTAATTGTTTTGACTGTGTTTTAATCCCGAAAAATCCCAAACTTTAATATAAAATTCCTAAATTCAAAATTTAGTCTTTTTATATTATTTTAGCTTTTATGAACCACGACTCGACCCCCGTGAACTATTTCCCAATTTTTCTTTATTTAAAAACCTCATTTGACACCTAAACTTTGACCCCGAGCCAACTTTCGATTTTCACGAGTTACCCCCGAACCATGTTGGCCCAAAACTTGCCCAACATCCTAAATTAACCTCCTGGACCCTAAGTTCCCCAAGACACTGACCCAGACCATAAAAACGAGAACCTCCTACATAACTCCATGCTGGCCGAGAATTCTAAAGGTGGTAGGACTCTTCCTTTTGCTTCCAGGACCTAGCCGACGAGCCCAGGCCCCGCACCACTTGCCCTCGCACCTTCCTAAGACTCTAATGCCTCATCCTAACCCAGCCCCAGAGCCCTGGACCGAGACCTTAAGCCCTGCAAGCCACCCGAAGCCTGCACGCTTTTTGTCAATTCTCGGGTAGGAGTCCTTGCGTGCAAGGACTCCTCCCTGCCTTACGATCCTGCTTAACAGTCCCTGGCCCCAGCCCAGGCCGAGCCAGCCCTCTCCCTTAGTGTGACCCGATCGCCTTAACCCCCAAGGCAGAAATCAGTACCTGCGTGTTCTTTTCCTTCAGTGGTTTTGTAGTGATCTAGGCGTGAGTGTGTGGTCCTAAAACATGCATAAACCACTCTTGATCTTACCTTATGTCATGGCAGCCCCTTAGCTACACAATATACAAGTTTTTGAATTCATAAATCATGTTTTTTCATGCCTTCATTCCATGTTACGAAAATTATTAAAAATAATCCATGTTTCCTCATACATACAATGATTCAAAACATAATATGATATGATGGATGAGAAAAGGAAGATTTTGGTGTGCTTTTGCATTAAATACGCTCGAATATGCGTTGACGAAGGAGAACGGGAGACGCATTTGGCTTGATCTTGCTTGCCCTTCCAAAATTTCTCCTAGCTTGCTTGTGTGTGCACTGCCGTGTGTGGTATGAGAGGGGTGGGGGAGAGTTTCAGATTTTTCAAAGAGTGAGGCGTGAGTTTTTCTTTGCAAGACTAGGTTTTAATGATTTTTAAATACCAATTAATCAACTAAATAAACCTTAGGCCTATTAAGCCCATAATTAAGCCCACTAGTGCTAATTAGGATTTAATAAAATCATGGAAATGGTTTTGATGCAATAAGTTCGTGAATTAAATAGCCGGATTGCTTAAAAGCTCGTATTTTAGTTGAAAATCCAACACCGATAAAAACTACGTCCCGGCGTATAAAATCACCTCAAAACTCTTTATTTTCAAAATTATGAAAAACCATCATCCATATATTAAATAATTAAAAACAATTATTTAATAAAAATATTTTACATTATTCAGTCATCGGTCCCCGTTCCTCGATCGCAACTCGAATAACCTTAAAAATTACATTTTAATGCAACAATGTAGAAAAATATATTTTAAACATGCAATTATGCACAACATAATTAATTAATGCAATTTAAACATTTAATTAAATACAAGAGAATTTAATAATTGCATGTATGTGGTTCGCGTGGACCTTTAAATTTTTCGGGCGTTACAATAGTACAAAATTATGGCAATATGTTATATTTTGTACCTCAACGAGTTGAGAAAATCCTTGAAACCCATGAAGAAATTCTTAGAATATTAAAGGATATTCAAAAAAGAATTCAAAACCTAGAACAACAACTAAGTTCTAGTAAAAGAACTTCAGGAGGATGGTTACCACCATCATTTGTTACTGAACCCCTGTTACATCAAAAAAGATAGGCCAGAGTGGTGTCAAAACCTTTGACTGAAGAAGAAAAGATGATCAATCTAATTAAGTCTGTTTCAGAAAAGAAATTAATCTGAGGACAACTTTAAAAAGGATTGGTCTGGAAGATCTACAAGAGCTTGCGGAGTCATTCGCAAATCTCAAAGTAGTAGATCTAAATATGAACACAGCAGTAGGTGACACACCACCTGCTATAACCTGGTCATCTTCTCAGGAACCACCAAGGGAAAGTATGGGAACTCATAATATAAATATGAGAGAACCTCAAACAGATTTCCATACTGGTGGAGAATCACACCCAGCGGGAACAAGGGCAAGGAGAAATCAAATTCTTTTGCACCAAACACCTTATGGGAAAACTGTTTTGGATCCTATACATCCTTACAGGGTTATGTTTAACCTTGATGTATTAGATTTCAAAAACAGAGAAGATCTCATAGACGATTGGACATTTGCTATGAGAATTGCAGCAGGAACTCTTGATCTCAACAAAGAAGGATTCATTAAACTGTTAGAAATGAGTCTTATGGGATCAGTGAAAATTGCTTGGGACATGACTTCATTAGACATGAAAGAGTCAGTCCTAGCTGGTGAATATCTTAGTGAGATCGCTGAAAAAATGGCTACCCTATTTAAAGCACATTTTATAGGGGTAGACTATTTCAACAGTCAAGATACAGAGAAGAAGAAGAAATATACTCCAGCTCTGTATAGTCTGGAATTACATGATATATGTTTGGTGGATGAATACATTATGTTATTCACTAAATATAGATGGAATTCAGGAGTAGAAGAAGATATAGTTATGCAGCTTTTCTTCGTAAAATGCCAAGTCCCTGGAGAGAAATGCTCATTAGGGAATACGTACCTAGAAATCCAGATACGTTGGCACGAAGAGCCTCTTTCCTCCAAGGAAAGTTGGCAGAATGGTGTCACATGGCGGCATTACAAAAGAATTACAAACGCCTAAGGGGTATCAACAAAAGAACTCCTTTGTGTTGTAAAGAAAATGACCTTCCAACAATTATTGGAAGTAAACCACAAAAGCATAAGAAGAAAAGTTTCAAGACTCATCCTTATGCTCGAAGTAGAAGAAGTTCTTGGAAACCAAGAAAAGTATGGTCTAGACAGAAAGCCAGATCTTACAAATCTGGACAAAGAAGCGGAACATCAAGAAGTAGGATATCATCCCAAGCATCGAGTTCATCTCGAAGCACTGGAAGAACACCTACGAAGAAAATTTTCAGAAGAGCTCATACTCGGGTTAATGAAAGTTTCAAGGACTGTAATTGCTGGACATGTGGCGCAAGAGGTCATATATCGACCAACTGTCCAGAAAATGAAAAAAGAGGTATTAAACGCTTCGATCCTACCCCAGATATTGAAGAAGCAATTTATTACCAAGATCTTATTCAAGTATAACGGTTTGAGGATATTGCCTCAGATGAAAGTATATATGAAGAAGAAGTCTTAAGTCAGGAAGAATCTGATGGAACAGAATCAGAATCTGACTGAAGACAAGGTGTTTCAACACGAAGCACATGAAGATCTGTCTGGATTTTTCAGCCAGACTACAATATCTCATAACATGGTTCAAAGAATCATGAGAGAAAATCCGAGTCTACAGAGATATCAAGGTTTCTCTGCAGGACAGGTAGAAAAATTCTTACGAAGTCTTGGCCTAAGAAACAGAAAGCATCATCTAATCTATAAAGTTTCTAGAAGGGAAATGACAATCCCGATGGAACTAACAGGAAATAGAATGGAGATGCAGTTAATTCTTTCCGAAGAAATTAAGGAGGAATTACAAAAACTCAAGATAGAAGTAGCAAGGACCATGTCCTGGATTCATATCGGAGCCATCCAGATTATGATAAAAGCTACTTTCAAAGAAGAGATAGATTCGGCTATTGATATTGCTATATGCGATAAAAGAATGGGGAATCTACAAGATTCAGTACTGGGAACAATCTCAGGAAACCTCTGTGCAGGAAAGATGGTAGGAGTAATCTATCCAAGGATAGTCTACAACCTGGCAGATCGAGATTTCAGCCGAGCTTTGACATTGCATCAGAACTTCAAGGAAAAAAGGTTGATGAAAGAAGGTAATAGACCATATTCTATTACCTATCAGATTTCATATGCTCTATCTAATACACATCATTATGAATTGTTTATTAGAAACGAGTTTATTGAAATGCCAGAGATATTTGGAAAAGTTGCTCAAGCAATTTATCCAGAAAGAATTGAGTTTCCTTTAATACAGGAAACAGATATCCAAATCCAAAACAAACCGATTCTACAAAAGAATCAAAGTCTTAGATTGGAATCAAGAAGACTATATTTTCAAGGAGATAGAATTACAAGTTACAGATGGGAAAAACGCCTGTCATAGAAACCCAACAGGAGCTGAAAAGTTTTTCTACAATAGGAAATCTTAGATGCCCAGAAGGGTGGAAGGAAGTAGAAATAGTATTTGATATTACGAAGAAAAAGAATCAATTTCCTTGCAATACCATATACTATTTGGAATAACCTACGATAGAAACGTACCAAGGACTGATTAATATCGGAGAATTGGAAGTCCATATCCAAGGAATTCCAGAGAAAGAATTAGATCGACTGATTTTTGGACTAGAGTTTCACGAGAAACACAAATCTTGGAAATGTCTAGAGTACGGAATGGAGTTTATGGTAGAGAATAAAATGTGGAAAATCCAATGACCACAAGTCCATTTTCCATATACATTCCAATAGGAATGTTATATGAATAATATAAAGAAGAATACTTTGCTGCTTATATTGATTCAGGGGCTTGAATCTGCACAGCAAAACGAAGATTTTTTCCAAATAATTTGGAAGAAGAATTACCCAATATTGCTGGGAGAGATTTTTCCAGAAGAATCTTAATCCTATGTAAAGGGATTAAGATGACTGAAATCATGATTGACGGTGCTGGACAAACACCTTGGTACAAAATAAAGACACCACTAATTTATTTTCATGATACAAGACCTGACATATTGTTAGGAAATAATTTCCTACAAATGTTTAAGTTCTATACTCAAGAAAATGAGACTAGACGATTAGTGTTCACAACACCCTGTGATCATAAAATCATAGTCCAGAGACTTAGAGAGGCATTTTACAGAGAATTGCCAATCCAGTTTCGCATCAAGCGTGGTGATTCAGGAAACTTCTGAACCCAAAAATGAAAGATTCTAGACAGTTTGGAGAAACAATGCTCCAGTTAAGAGCAGATGAGGAACTCCAACCAAAAGATATAGAATTCCTTAAGATAACTATACAGACGAATGAAGTAGAGTTTGAATCCAAGGTATTACTGGAAGATGTCAAGAAGAGGATCAAAGAAAATTATAATGAAGATCCCTTGGCATGGTGGGACAAAAATCAACTTAAAGCTTGCCTTAAGATCAAGGAAGGCAAATATTATGAATTTGTCCGTTGTAAACCCATCCCAATGAACATCATTGATCAAAGGGATATGCAGATTATAATCAAAGAACATTTGGACCTTGGTTTGATCAAAGCAGGTATGTCACCATATAGCAGTCCAGGTTTCTGGTAAGAAATCATGGTGAGATTAAACGAAGAAAACCTAGATTGGTTATTAATTATCAAGAAATTAATAAAATTTTGGAGTTTGATGGGTATTTTATACCTAGTAGAGAACACTTGGTTAGTTGCATTCGCAATGCCAAGATATTCTCTAAATTTGATTGCAAGTTCGGATTCTATCAGATTCGGATGCAGGAAGAAAGCAAAAAATTTACAGCTTTCTCTATACCTCAAGGACATTATATCTAGGAGGTATTACCAATGAGATTGGCTAATTCACCACAGATATTTCAAAGAAAGATGAATAATTTTTCAAAGATTATTTTAAGTTTATGTTTGTTTACATTGACGATGTTTTAATAGCATCTAAAGATATGAATGAACATGTTAAGCATTTGGAGATTTTCTCTAATGTTTGCAAGAAAGAAGGACTGGTTTTATCTGAAAAGAAAGCAGTCATTGCTACAAGGAAGATTGAATTCATCGGAATTGAAATCGATGAGTCAGGAATAATTCTGCAAGAACACATAGTGGAAAAGGTGCATAATTTTCCAGAAAATCTCAAAGACAAGAAACAACTTCAAAATTTCTTAGGATTTGTTAATTTTGCTGGGATGTTTATCAAAAACCTAACAAAACACAGAAAGGTGTTCAGTCCATTATTGAAAAAAGATGCAAGATTTATATGGACAAAAGAACACACAGAAGGACTTATCCATTTAAAGAAGGTTTGTAAAAATATTCTAAAAATGGCTATTTCTCAAGACGAAGATGATCTGGTATTGTATACCGATGCTAGTGATCATTGGTGGGCAACAGTTCTTACTAAGCTCACACCAGATGGAGAACAACCATGCAGATATTGTAGTGGGTTATTCTCAGATGCAGAACCATCAGATGGCATATCAACGAGAAAAAATTTTATGCAGCAAAAAGAGCTTTTGAAAAATGGCCATTATTCTTACTTGCAAAGAAATTCACTTTGAAAGTTGATCATACACAGATAAAAGCTTTCTTAAGGAATAGAATTGAATCTAAACATGAGAAAGCCAGATTATTAAGATGGCAAGCACTATGTCAGAATTATATTTTTGATATTGTGATAATAAAATCTCATGAAAATATTCTTGCAGATTTCTTAACAAGAGATGGACATCATTGACATTGATGCTATTATCAAGATGCATAGGCATTTGAGGGAACACCTTGAAATGCTTCAAACCGAGTTCAACAAGTTGGCCGTTAACGCAGAAGTTGCGGGAAGGCTACAACAAGCTGATAAGATAATTGTCTCTGATCGAATTACAGGTTGTTTACAGGCATATACTCAGTTATGGTCTGTAATGCAATGCCTATCCTCCAAGGCATTGAGAAGCCATTGGTTTCCCAAATAGAGAGTTTTCGAGTATATGACTCTATACCTGTAGCGGGGGATTCAAATACCCCTTGCACAAGTGTTAAGTCGGGATCATCACCAGATGAGTTGGCTGAAACAAAAATTGAGACTCCTGATCTTTATCTTAAGTCTTCAAGTCAACCCTTCACCTCGGAGATTGAAGAGGGAGAGATTAACTTTAGGCCTCGTATTGACAAAGTCAAATCTAAGGTTGGTACTAACGAAGCAACAATTTCTCCATTTCAGGTTTATCAGAAGAATTGGGAGAAATTGAAAACAAGAATTGGAATTAACCCAGCTACTAACAGGGTTGATGTTTCAGGAAAATATCCCAGGATATGGATGAAACCAAATTCATATCCAAAGGAGGTCAAGGCATGGTGTGAATTTGGGGCTCTTGCCTCATTTTATACTACATCACCAAGCTTTCCGGAAATTTCAGGACTACCAAAATGGATCCAGGAAGCTGTTCATGAAACTTGGGCGAATAATGATTATTTGTCCAGAGGAGATGTTTTGGAGCTATACTTTTTCAGTGCAGTACCAGAACCAGCAGAGAAAGGTTCTCACGAAGCCTTTCATTTCATTAAGTTAAGAAGGCCGGATACAAATGTTCAAAAATTTATCAGAAACACCCCTGGTTGCTTCAATTTCCGAAGATTATATGTCTACACGAAGAGCATGAGGTTTATGGGCCTGTCTCACTGAGATGGACAAAGTCAAGTTCCCGTTCAAATTTCATAATAATTCAGTGAACGGATCATTCCTGTAAAACACCATGACAGGAAAAACCACAAGTTTTGCAGAAGATTTATTCGAGAAAAAGAGAAATCTTTTGTGGAATAGCAAGCTGTCGGCTAGTAAAGAGACTCGCCGAAAATTCTGTAACATGGCACATATAGGAAGATGGTCAGAAAACATCTGCCTTGAATGCCAAAACCAGAAGGAACCTGAATTCAGGTAAAGGATTCAAACCGAGATCTGATCGGAAACACTTTACCGACACAAGCACAAGTGGGAATGGACCACACTCACGTTTTTCTCGAGGACAACGAAAGCCAAAGATTCCTCGACAAAGTTAAATGTAGACATGTGACTAACCCACTAACCAAAAGAAAACCCACCATGTGAGTGGAAGGACATGACCACCAATAATGGGCGGAAAATGACAAGGATCATTGAATACCTAATTTAAAAAGAGAATCTAATGAATAAAAGCAAGACAAACTGGTCCCGAAATTTTCATCTATAAATAATGACATATTGGAACCAGTGAAACACACCAAGAAAGAAACCTAAAGAAAATGTATTTTACAAATCTGAAGGTTTTAAAAAGAAAACTCAAGTGTGAAAGGAAGGAGCTAAATGCCCTCAGATAATTAGCTCAAACGTTCCAAGAAAAAGGGGAGTAAATTACAGCTGATCTTTTTCAAACGCATTCTTATTGGCAGTGCGATGAAATAAAAGAATGAGAAAAGTTGATGTCTAGATTAATAATCTAGAAAAAGACATTGCAGGAAAGGACCATTCAACCACTATATAGTCCCCAAGCAAGCTGTAAAGGCTTATGAAGATTTGAAGTCCGAGTTTCAAATTCGAAGGAAGCCTTCTATAAATAAGCAGGCAGAAGGAAGATGAAGGCATTGATCAACCTCTTCATTTTTCTTCAAACCTTTTGTAAAATTTTCTTTCAAAATTTATGTAGTGAGTTCAGCTAACAAGTTTCTCCTCCTCTACAGGAGGTTACTATGTAATAAATAAATGTTTGTGTTTGAATAAAAGAGATTTTTGCTCTAGCCCCTCTCATGTATTATTTTCAAAATTTTATCTTTTATTATACACTCTAAGGTAGGAAACGAATTAAGGTTGTGCCAAGTGCTGCTGAAGGAATCTACGTCGGTAACCATCGGTTGCGATCGTATGGTTGGGCTGTGAGGAGCAGTCTGTAAAATACGGTGGATATAACCCGGTGATACTCCGGTCAAAGAGGTAAAAGATTTAATTTATTTTACGGAAGCATGATGGACCATTATTTACAAATGAAGAATCAATTACTCAAAACAAAGATATAAGGGTAAATTTGGAAATTTAAAAGATATGAGAAGTTGAAACAAAGTTTTAGTGGGGTAGGGAGTAAAGAGAAAGTTGAGAATATGAATATGGATTTTTTGACAAGTTCTCTTTTAAAAACATAAAAAAAATATCTAATCTTGAAAAATCTTTGTGATTTTTTTTATAAATCCAAATAGTGGAGGACTTTTTAGAGAGGAAAATTTAATTTTTTCAATTTTAAAAAATAAATCTCGAACATGTGTTCGTTTCTAATGACATAAAAACTATAAATCATCGGGTTTTTTAAAAGAAATATTAAAGCCATTATTTGGAATAATTTCAATACTAGTTTAGTTAATTTGATAATATTTTTTAATCTTAAAAAAAAAAACAAAATTGATAATATTTTTAGTATCTTCACTTGAAAAAAGATAAAAGAAAAGAATTACTCAAAAGACCATAGGCGGCAACGGTGCTCCAGGTCCAAGAGAGGAATTCTGGTCGCGTGAAGAATCCACAGCTACTCTTCGATCGAAAAAGGTGAACGTCATATATAATGGCGACAGCGGCCGTAGAGACTCGAACGGGGGAGAAATCAAAGCAGCATCACCAGCAAGCTGGTACAGGGGCTGGCGGTGGTGAGGGGCTCCGGCAATACTATCAGCAACGTATACAGGATATGCAGCTTCTTGTTCGTCAAAAAGACCACGATCTCCAGCGTCTCGAAGCGCAGCGCAACGACCTTAATGCTCGAGGTCTAGTTTTTCTCTTCTTTGTGAATTTTTCGATGGTTTTTCTTTTTATTGTTATTTTTATCTCTTACCTAGGATTTTGATACCCCTTTCTTTACTTTATGGGATTAGGTGAAGTTACGTGGTCGTGATTTCGATATCATGATGTTTAAAGTTATAATAGTCGTATTGATTCGAGAGAAATGTCTAGGGTTTCTTTGGCTGTTCATTTTGTTTAGGCTTAGTCAATTTGCCTCAGTTTGGTTAGTGGTGTGTTTTGGGAAATTAGTTTGAGGACTGGGAATCTTTCGTCAGTTGACGGAGACATGGAAAGGATATTTTATGTGCGAGTGAGGGCTAGTGTCTGATAAAGTATTGAAGCAATCCTGTTGTACTTGCTAATTGTTAGCGTGGTGCCATCTTGTTCTTATTTATTTCTTGATTAATGGGAATCGAAGCTAGGGAATCAATTTAAGTTAGCATGACTAAGGTGACTCAAGGTTATAGGAGAAAACAATCATTTATGCACAGAGATATATCATAGATATTTATGGTGCTGAATATGTTCTTAATAAATGTCTTTGGTGTTTAGTGAGATCGCTGAAGGAAGAGTTGCAGCTCCTTCAAGAGCCTGGATCTTATGTTGGTGAAGTTGTCAAAGTCATGGGAAAATCAAAGGTTCTTGTGAAGGTTTGTAATATTTTCGTCTGTTAACAGCATTTTATAAATCAAGTGTGTGGGCTTTGCATTAGCTTTACCTTTTACTCTTTCTGTTCTTTTGTTTCCCGATTCCAATTTTATCCTATGTCCAAATGAAGTGAAATGGTTAGTATAAGTTTATTTTATTCATGATTTTTGTCTGGTGGCTTTTTGCTTTTGTTTTTCCTCTTGTTCACCTCGAAAATGATCATCATTCGATGTGAATTGGAGCTCTTATAAAAAAGTTTGAACAAGCTCATCTATTTACTTCCTCATGAATCTGAAGTGCAGTAGAAATGCCCAAGGTGATGTTCACGGAGGAGAGAGGAAAATTTTCTTTGTATGGAATCCCTCCAATCTCTCTCTCTCTCTCTCTCTCTCTCTCTCTCTCTCTGAGTGCTTTGAAATATAGAAATCAGTTCACAAAAATGTAGTTGTTAATTAATAAATATTCACTTCTTCAGGTTGGGAAAGTGGTCATTGAGTTCTGACAGTAATATAATATAAAAGAAACTAAAAGAAGAGAAACCATTATTTTATTCCTTTAGTTAGGGTAGAAAGAGGACCATATAGCTTTGTTTCAGTTATTGAATTTTTGTTCCATGCCAGATGTTGATAATTATTGTCTTAGATGGGGTTTATACAATGCCACAATGATATTAGAAATTTTTGAAGGACGTGATGCAAGGTGCGTTTGCTTTTTAAGTCTTTGCCAGATTTACGTTAATAATTGACGCTTTTGGTTTATTTTTTCTCAGGTTCATCCTGAGGGGAAGTATGTTGTTGACATTGACAAGAACATTGATATCACTAAGATTACACCATCAACAAGAGTTGCTTTGCGTAATGATAGCTATGTGCTCCACTTGATTCTTCCCAGTAAAGTTGATCCATTGGTGAACCTTATGAAAGTAGAGAAAGTTCCAGACTCCACGTATGACATGATTGGTGGTCTTGACCAGCAAATTAAAGAGATAAAGGAGGTGTTCTTCAAATTCTCTTTTGGCTGTTGATTTATATAGAAAGTATTTATTGTCTTCTTTATTTTTTATTATCAGTATCCTGTAAAATAATTTTCTTTCTAAACCCTTGATTGAGGAATTAAATTTTTATATATTTTATTTGAGTTTTTTTTAGTGTTACTCTCTTTTCTTAACAGGCACGCGAGTCCCATCTTTTATTGCTGTCACTTTGTTCCTATTGGCCTTTAACTATTTTCATTATTTTTCTTTTTTAATAAACGATTGCATTGGTCCATAGAAGACAATCAGGAAATCTTTTTAAAGTGAGATTTCATTGATATATACAAGTTAATAATATTCCGATAAGCTGATTTATGATCTTAGTTTTTATTCATTCTGGAGGAAGTACTTCATCTCTGATTGTTCATTTAATAGGAATGAAATTATTTTTGGATTGGGTGAGAGGTTGAAGAATAATGGTTGCTTTTAGTATATGCAAAACCATATTTGTGTTTTGAAGGAAGCAAGATTCTCATCGTTGCATTGTTTTTGTTAATTTTTTGAGTATGTATTAAAATTCAAACGGTAGATTCAGACCGAGTAGGCTTACTTACATTCCCAAGGTTGAAAACTAGGTCTTTTCAAGTGAGCTGGTACTCACAGGAATTTCTGCTGTTGAGTTTTGCTGCAACTATTGCTTAAAGTGATGTTGCATCTGATATTTAAGTTGTTTTCTTCCCCTGCCCTCTTTTATTTGTATAGGTGATTGAACTCCCTATCAAACATCCTGAATTGTTTGAGAGTCTTGGAATTGCGCAGCCTAAGGTACCATTAGCAATTGGTTTACAGTTCTTTCAACATTTGAAAGTATTTATTAATCTTTTTATCTCCTTTAATAGCATTTATAATATTTTTTTTCCTTCAATTGCTGAAGGGAGTCTTGCTATATGGACCTCCTGGCACTGGTAAAACGCTTCTGGCAAGGGCAGTGGCTCATCATACTGACTGCACTTTTATCCGAGTGTCAGGCTCAGAGTTAGTACAAAAGTACATTGGAGAAGGCTCTAGGATGGTGAGAGAACTTTTTGTGATGGCCAGGTTTGTTCAAATGGAAATCATAATTTATATATGGCTTTTTTGCTAACATTCTTCTTAATTTCCTTACGGAGTCAACAATGTTTAATTTTTTCATTGGAATAGTGGATAAATAGACAATATTTATAACTTTTTCCTCTACATATATTTAGTTATTTTACTTTGTTGGCAGAGAGCATGCTCCATCTATTATCTTTATGGATGAAATTGATAGCATAGGATCTTCTCGCATGGAATCTGGAAGCGGCAATGGGGATAGTGAAGTTCAGAGGACTATGCTGGAGCTACTCAACCAGCTTGATGGTTTTGAAGCATCTAATAAGATAAAAGTATGTCCAAGTCCAAGTGTTTTTCGGTTGGATACTTATTCTCCTTTCGTCGTTTTTCTTTTTTGGCATGCCATAAAATCAATTTGATGTAGCTACATTTAAAATCAGGGTTTTGCATTATTTTTTATGTACGACTGATTCAGGTACTGATGGCTACTAATAGAATCGACATTCTGGACCAAGCTCTACTCAGGCCTGGAAGAATCGATAGGAAAATTGAGTTCCCAAATCCGAATGCAGATGTATGTTTGAATTCAGCACTTCTCCCTAGAAATCTTATGTTCAGTCATCACTGTATTACATTATATATTTCGATTATGCTTTCTGCAATACTTTTCGTCCGTCCTTGAAACTCATACTGCAAGTTTCTTCTTTCAACTGCTAATTTTTTTTTTTATTGGTGCTCTTGAGTTTTGGTACGTTGTCGCTGATCCCATTTGACTTCCACATGGCTAACATAATTTCTTTTTCAGTCCCGGTTTGACATATTGAAGATACATTCGAGGAAAATGAACATGATGCGTGGAATTGATCTGAAGAAGATTGCTGAGAAAATGAACGGCGCATCTGGTGCAGAACTCAAGGTACGCCGACATTTTTTGTAAATTAATCTTGGTATATATTCAATGCCCTTGAAGTCATCAATAATATGTAGTTTTTTCCTCAATTATCCTCAACAATATAGTCTTTGGTCATACCTTTTTTGTTACACAATTGGGTCATATAGTTGCAAGTTCCAGGATTAGTATGTATTTTTCAACTAGAATATGACATGCATTTGCTATACCAAGTAAAAGAAGTCTGAAACATGTTTTTATAGAAGCCAAAACAATCATTATTTTGTGTACAACATACACCATGGTGCAATAAATATCTAAAATATTGGAGTACAACAGTTGTGCCTGCCCTATCATGCCTGCGTTTCTTTGATTAAAGCTCTTATAGTTCTTACCGATCTCTTGTATGCTTATTTTAAAGCGTATAATGAGAAGTTTCCCTTTACGTGGACATAAAGTCTTTTTTCTCGTATGTATGTTTCCCATAAAAGTTGTAAGGGTACGTTTGGTTATCTTTGTGCTATGTTGTATGGATACGGGTACGAGTATCGTACCGAATACGAACGTCAAATTTTGAAAATATTAGACACGATACGGCTATTATACAACAATCATTAAAATATATATAAATATTTATATATTTATATTTATATAAATTTAGTATTGAAAAGAAAAAATTATAGAGATAGATGTAATATTTCATTAATCATAATATTTTAAGTACAAAATATTAAATGCAAAATCCATCTGCAAGTAAAAAGAAATTAAACATCCATATCGGTTGAATTGAGAGCCTTGAGCATAAATGGAATGAAAGAGATGGACAAATGTATTTAGGGATTTAAAAGCCCAACCCAATTTATTTTAAATTATTTTCCTTTTAGTCTCTAGAAATTTTAATTTTTTTAATTAACCCCTAAAACTTTTAAATATTCGTAATTTTGCCCAAGCGTATCCGAAAAACGTATCCACGGCGTGTCCTCGCCGTATCCATGGCGTGTCCTCGCCGTGTCCAAAACGTATCCGGCTGGTCAACCCTAAACAAAGTCCACGATACGGGTTTTGAGGTATCTGCGTGTCGTATCCGTATCCGATACTTCAAAAAAAAAAATTTAAGGTATCCGTGCTACGTAATCTTTGTGGTATTAGCAGACATGTTTCCTGAAAATGTATATTTGGGAAATGAATTGGGGAATGTAAGGTATGTTGCTTATGTTGTAGGAGTGATATTTGAAAATTCTACTTTTAGGATATTATTTGTAACCCTAGAAGATGAACTAGCATTGCCTGAGAATCTGTTACATTGGCAGGCTGTCTGCACGGAGGCTGGAATGTTTGCTCTGAGAGAGAGGAGGGTTCATGTTACTCAAGAAGACTTTGAAATGGCTGTTGCCAAGGTCATGAAGAAGGAAACTGACAAAAACATGTCCTTGAGGAAACTTTGGAAGTAGTGAAGTCGTCTTATTTTTCTACTGAACACAAGTACATGATCGAAAGATCGAACCCTTGCACGGTAAACAATGTCGAACTTGTACTCAATGCATGTTCCAGCATTGTTTCTTTCTCTGTGAACATTCTCTATGGATCTCTCTTGTTCTCGGGTGTTTTTAGGCGTCGAAATTGACACTTAATATAAGAAAGTGCTCATTTGATATACCAGGCAGACGCTATTATTATTTTATTATTACCAGGCAGACGCTATTATTATTTTATTATTTTAAGCAAATTTTCTAATTTGCCCTACAAAATAATGAGGTGGGCTGGACTCTGGAGGAGTCAAGTTCGACTAGAGCTTGATCTGAATCTAGTATCTGAGGTATTTTACATTAAAAATTAAATATAACTAGTTACTCTGCACACGCGTTGCATGTGTGTACAATCTTTTTTATCATTATCGATGGACTAAAGTGAAAATGGACAAATTATGGAGGGACTAAATTGATATTTGAATGATTGAAATAAAAATAAAAGTGTGTGTTGAAATAAAAAAAAGCAAAAAAGAGAGAGTGTAATATTACTATAACTGTAAGGGTAAAACTGAGAAAAAAAGATGGTGTCTTCCTTGACAGTTTTTATAAGGTGCTGAGCTTTAATAAATAGTATAGATACTAGTAAAAATTGAATTTACATATCAGCTAGAAGTGTATGTTTACGTCTGTTCGATGGAGAGGATCTGCCATTTGCTTATTCTAACTGTAGGAAATTATGGCAAATGGATTCATTATGTGTTTTATTTTTAAAAATAGTCCTCTATTCGTTGAAATAGGACAATTTTTTAAAATTAGCATACACAGTTCCCTTTCTTCAAAGACTGGTGATGACTATGTCATTCGTTTGCAATGAAGTACGATTACTCTCGGGGACATTTACGAAAATCTTAAATTTAGGTTAAAAGAGCTAATTTATTAATTTTTAATAAAATTTTCACTGCACAATATATTAGTTTTTCTATAATTAACATATCTTTATTTTTTGTTATTTTCTCTCTCCATATTCTTTTATGCCAATTTTTTATTAGATCGTCTCATATGTCATTTCGAGAGACGAATCTCTAATCTGATCCGACGTATGAAAAAATATTATATTTGTGAAAATATTATTTTTTATTACAGATATGAACCGGTTGACCGTCACAAAAATATATATCCGTTATATCGTTTTACAGAAGACCTACTAATTTTTTATTATTGTTATCTTCGTAATGATTTTATGGAGAGTTGAGCTAGCATGAGAAATAATATCTTAATGTAATGATTTTATGGAGAGTTGAGCTAGCATGAGAAATAATATCTTAATGTTTAGGAAAATGATTCATTTCCTAAATTTATTGTTCTAACTGATACTATCCATTTTAAAATTTATTACGCTCGGATATATGAACCATCAAAATCACTTTTTGACTTGCCAAAAGTTAATTTTTTAATTTTCAAAATCCAAAATTCCACCAACGAAATAGAGACACGCAGACTAACATGTCTATTCGGATCGTATATAAGTTCAATTTTTATTTCTTGTTTATTCTTTTCAGATTACTTTGCAAACCATTAGCATTCTTTCTGTATTCTTGCCCTCTTCGCATTCTCTTTGCTCTCTAACTGTTTGTGTTCTTCAAAAAAAATATCTCAAGATGACTAGCTATTCTGCAAACACTCTTGCCATCAAATTCACATCTGTTTTGGCCATGAAGGACGAGGCCATGGTGACAATGTTCAAGATGTTGGAGGCCTGAGGTCTCAGGAAGTTCCTAGGATGCGGTTTCCAATTTTCAGATACATTATTCAATGAATTCTTTGAGCATGATAAGATGGAGCATGGATAGGTGGTGTGCACTATTCAATGGGTGAATGCCATTATCACACACAACTTGTTTGTTGATATTTTCGATCTACGAACGATTGGATCAAGTTCATTCTACTGTCTTTCTAGAAAGCAAATATGCTCATTGGAGAGTTGAGTTCTCTGTTTGGCTTCCTACTCATGCCTCCGACCTGACAAAAGAATGACTTGAAGGTGGCATATAGACTACTCGCAAACATTGTGAGCAAGACGATGTTGGCTAAGGCATGTTTTTTTGACAAGATAACCACCATAAAGTTTTTATCCACGGCAACCATCGCATCTTTATGTCAACTGGTTCGACATCTTGTGCAAGATTTTCACTGCAATGGTGAAGAAATAAGCTCAATCTCTGGGCTTCACTGTTATTCTAAGTGATCTCCTAGAGCATAAGAAGATCAAAATTGTAGATGCTGCCAAATTCCTCAATTCAAGGTGCTCGATTGGAACAATGTGGAATCGTATGTCAAGAAGAATGTTCCAAGCGGAGAGGAACCTCCGGCTATCAAAATAGAAAAGAGAGAAGAACAAGAGAAGAAGCCAGTCAAGCCGACTAGGGCACTGGCCAAAGATGCTAAAAGAAAATTAGTTCTCTCCACCGACTCTGAATCGGACGTGAACAGGGAGAAAATCCCTTTGATTAATGTTTTAAGCAAATCAAAAAAGCTGCTCAAATCCCAACCGGTTGCTAAAAAAAGGACAAGGCTGAAAAGCCAAAAATCAAGAAGGTCAAGTTGATAAAACGTGTCAATGAGCCGTTACCAATTCCAGTTATTCCCATATTTGTTTTTCCAAAGGCTTAACCATTGCAAAGCGTGAAATCACTTCAATGAAATTCGGTCAACCAATAATTGATCCCAAAGACAAGGGAAAGGGTAAACTGGTGGAAGAATGCAAGATCTCAAACATTCAGGCTGTCATCAACCTCATACTGGAGAAAGTCAATCAAAGTTCAGAGAGGAGATGGGCGAGTTTGACAAAAGAGTGGATTATAGGACGATTTTCCACTTTGAGCTTATCTGCAAAGAAACAGAGGTGAAGGCTGTGGTTTCTCTTGAACAAAAGATGTTGAGATGGACAGAAACTGAGGTGATATCTGAAACTCTCTAACCGCGAGACTTCATCGAGCTAGAATTGAAAGAAAGTATCCCCCCATACTTAATCCAACTAAAGAGTGCCAACTTAGTGGCTCACAGTCCGACTGCCAAGGACGATGCAACAATAATCATTCAATCGGAAATGTATGATCTATCCTTGTCTATGCAAGTAAAAGTGAAGAGGAAGGAGCACGAACTTTCTCCTGTTGAACAAGAAAATAGTTATCTTGTATTTGACTTGGGTGAGAGTCAGCTCACTAGCTCAATATAAAATCAAAAAATATTAACACAACAAACAACTAATGTGAAGCAAGATGCCCAGAAATTTGTAATGATAGAAGCACCTCTTTCCGAGCAACAAGATCAAGAGATGGAGATACCCACAAAAGAAGCATCTTCAGTGGATGAACTCTCCCGAGATTCAGCCGCTCTTGAATCTGATTTTAATGCTGGTGGCCAAGTGGGCTAGTCTTAATGATCCGAACACGTTATGGCTCAAGCTCCTCCTCTTTCCCCACTAAGGCAGACTCATTCTGAAGATCTCCGAAAGGTTCCCCTAATCTATGAGGTATTGTCTTTGTCCCAGTTTGAATTCAATCAGCCATCGCTACACCCCTCTTCTCCAATAATTCCAGATCAAACCATTGCGAATGAAGGTGTGTATGTTGAAGAATATTTCAATATAGAATCGGTTCCAACCACTCCTTCCAGTGAGAACATGCTAGATGATCATATTATTTCACTTGAAAATCTGACCAACAAGGAAATGGTTATCCACAAGGCTTTCAAATATTGGACTGCTTAGGTATAACCATGACTCGAATATGTGGAAATTTTGGTTGAACTGCAACCAGCATGAGAACCATCCACTGACACTAAACTTGCAAATCCAGCCGCTGAAGATCAGACCTATCCACTCTCCCCCCGAAACTCATCTTCAGTGGATGAACTCTCTCGAGATTCAACCGCTCTTGCATCTGATTTTAATGCTTGTGGCCAAGTGGGCTAGTCTTAATGATCCGAACACGTTATGGCTCAAGCTCCTCCTCTTTCTTCACCAAGGCAGACTCATTCCGAGGATCTCCCAGAGGTTCCCCTAATCTATGTGGTATTGTCTTTGTCCCAGTTTGAAATTAATCTGTCATCGCTATACCAATCTTCTCTAATAATTCCATATCAAACCACTGCGAATGAAGATGTGTATGTCGAAGAATATTTTCAATATAGAATCAGTTCCAACCACTCCTGCCAGTGAGAACATGCTAGATGATCATATTATTTCACCTGAAAATCTGACCAACAAGGAAATGATTATCCACAAGGCTTTCAAATATTAGACTGCTTAGGTCTAACCATGACTAAAATATGTGGAAATTTTTGTTGAACTGCGACCAGCATGAGCACCATCCACTGAAACTAATCTTGAAAATCCAACGGCTGAAGATCCGACCTATCCTCTCTCCCCCAAAACTCATATTGAAGACGTTTCCTCAAACAACCAATCAGGTATGTGTGAATGATGACAACTCAAACAACCAAGGTTTGGAGAGTGATTCAAATCATGTAGAAACTTCACTTGAATCTGATCTTCCACAAGTATTTGACATGGAGGAAGAAGATTTCTCCGAGTAATTCCTATGTGAAGATGATCCAAAAATGAATTTGGAGGGTGTAGAGAACATAAGGCGAATGATTTGAACTCATATATGGTCTTAACATATATTCCACCTGGTGATCCTTTATTTTCATCAACGCAAACTCCATAATATTACGTCCTCTATGAGGTTCATCCTGGATTAGATTGTTTTTCTCCTAATAATCAATTATGGATGGAAGCCGCTGTTTGATGGTTGCTTCTCCATAGTCAAGCTATAGACAATGAATTTAGCGATTCCTGGGAGGCAACATGATGCTTTATTTTTATTTTTTAATTATTTTTTATTCTAGTATTTTATTTTGTTTTCTTTTATTTTATAGGTGTTGAATTCTCAGCACTGACTTGATTTGCACCCTGTTGTCAAGATATAGGATTATCACTTGAGATTTTCTAGCTGCATTTCCTAAATGGTTATTCAAAGTTATGACAGTGTCAGGGAAATGTTTTTGATATTTATTATTTTCTTGTTTTTATTTTATCATAGCATGACTGAGAACATTATCGATCTTTAAAGTGTGGGGGGATTAGTTGTTTTGTTTCACGTCACAACACTTAGCATGTGCTTTAATGTTTAATCCTCGAACATGGAATTTTTTTTTATAGTTTTTCTTTGAGAAATTATGTAACACCCCAGATTCGACGACTGTCCTCACTGTATCAAGACGGGTCTTTCCAGCGTGCTTATGTCCTCACTCACACGCACCCTGAGATATTTCCCAGGAGGTCACCCATCCCAAAATTGCCCAAAGTCAGGCACGCTTAACTTTAGAGTTCTTATGTGATGAGCTACCGAAAAGAAGATGCACCTTCGTGATATGAGTAGTACAAATCAAATCTTTTAAGCCCTCTTCAACTGTACAGTCCATTACATTGAACAGTCTTGGAATCCCTCTCATTCCCGTGTGGGTCGGTTCATTCATGTTCCCTCCACCTCTAGAAGCCTGCCAGGAGCCGCTCATTGTCCGTACAACTGATGGCACCGGCGATCACCCCCCGCCCTCTTCGGCCCCGGGCCTCACATGCCCTCCAGCTTCCGCTTGGTTCGTCCCCGAACCACACCGTACTAAGAGAGGTCGGCTGTGATACCAGCTGTAACGGCCCGGAAATTCATGTTTGAAAATTTGCGGAAAAATTTGAAAATTTTCTCTTTAAATAAATAAAAGGCCTCATTCATAATTAAATTGATAAATAAAGTTAAAGGTTCAAAATGGCAGCGGAAGTATTTAATGTTTGCAAAATAACCGTAAAAAAATAATCCAACGACAGATAAAAATATTTGATCATAAAATAATAAATGCTGAAAAAAGATGAGGTCCTCGGGTTCCACTACTGCCGACCCAAGCTAACTCACTGGTCCCTGCCCTCGGTCCCGACATCATCAGTACCTAAAACAATCAAGTCTAGTGAGTCTAAAGACTCAGCATGCATATATCGTAAATAACGAGTAAATAGTATAGTAAAATTTGCATGGGATAAAAATATCATGTCATGAGGCATAAAGTGAAAATAAGTTGTCATGAGTAATTATAATACATGCATAACTGAACTGAAAATCATAGTGAAAATGTTTGCTCCTTGGAGCCCTGTACTGAAAAGCATGTAATAATTTTTTGTTGAGATTATGGTCTACGCAAGTGGCCCCTGCATTGAACTGAAATGATCGGTAACTGGCGACCGGATGAAGTAATAATCCCATGACCGGTAACTGACGACCGGGTTTAGTACTGATCCCATGACCGGTAACTGACGACCCTGTAAAATAATGCTCCCATGATAGTGAAATGGTCACAAGCAATATCGCATAAATCTCAAAATGAATATTTTGCACGTAATATAATTAACCAACATAATTAAATATGAACAATTTCGATCTTCTTGCATTAAAATCATGTACTTGCGATATTTAAAAATATCTATATGACTTGATTGAAGAGTAAAAGAAGATATAAACATGCCTTGGTTTGTTTTGACAGAAAACAAACGAAATAACGACGCGACGCGACGGAGACGGAGTGCTCTTCACTTTCTCACTTTTTCTCTCTTAATTCCTTTAAACCAAGCATGCACCATAATTATTATAATATCGTAAAAATCGTAAACGTGATGCATGAACATTTAAAAATATCATGATTTGTGCTCAGGGCGCTACCATGACCAAATTCTCACCCCGGGTGCAAAATGACCATTTTGCCCCTGGAAACCCAAAAATTACCATTTTACCTCTGGACCTCTAAAATTGACCCGCTTTGGTCATTTTGCCCCTGGAAACCCAAAAATTACCATTTTACCTCTGAACCTCTAAAATTGACCCGAAGCTTACCAAACTTCTTAAAATGTCCCATAACATTTTTAAACGTATTCTTAGACGTAACTCGAGCCCGTATCATAACTTATCTAATTCGTTTTAAAAATTGGACCGGGGTCCCTGTTTTAACCCGAACCGAAACAAAAATTATCTAAAACTTTCCCAACTTCTTTACCATAATTTACAACCACTTAATAGGTCCTAAATTATTCTCCAAGATACAAAATACGCAATTATCGCATATTCTGAAGATGGACGATAATCAGCAGTCTTTACAAAAAATGAAGGATTACAATCTGCTGTTACCGCTCTTTCATTTGCAGTTAAAGATATTCTTTCAGGTCTGACTGCCACTCAGACTCTAAACAAACGGGTAGACAGTGTGAGTACTTGTTTCAGAAAAAATCGAACTGCTACAAGTCACTATGTCTACTGCTACGATAACATTTCATCCTCTGTCAAGCTCCTTTCTACTGACGTTCGGAAGCTATCTCTCAAGAGGAGCTGTTTGACAAAAGGGGAAGAGGATCAAGGAGATCTTAGAACAGCAGAAGAAACAATAAGAGCAGTATCTATTGTATTTATTTGAAGAAATGTGAATTAAGTTGATTCAGTTAATCGACATCTTATTTTATCTACTTTGAATTCAATCAAGTATCTTTCACTATAGTTTTGTCAAACACCATAAAGGGGGAAATTGTTGGAAACGAAATTCCGGCGTTTGACAAAAGATTTACCAACTGAATCCAGCAACTGAATTTGACTAACTGATCGACGTAACTGAACACGTCATCAATCAACTGATCGCTACAACGGAAGTCTATTCAATCGTCAACTGATATTTACCAGCTGATCTTTCAGCTGTACACGTCATCAGTTGAAAGCGACAACCGACAAATAGTACAGCTATCTGCAACTGGTAGTGGCTCGCCGCATTTCAGAATGAACAGTGTACGATTGTCAGAATATAACGACGTGGCAATCAACGGTTAGAATATTCAAATATCTTTAATATTACCGTTGAGAGGGAAGCCTATAAATAGTCGAAGACAGCAGCTGAAGAATATCCGACTCTCAGTTATCTTATCTTACTTGATGTTACGCTGCAAGAATATCCACTTACATTCAGAAATCAAAGCTCACGCTTATCAGTTATATCAGTAGTATTCTAGACTACGCTCTTGAGCTTATATAGCACTTTGTAATCGATTGATAGATTTTCTAAGTTGTACTAAGATCAGTTACGATCTGTAAAAGTGTTGTATACTAAGAGTTTCGGATTGGCAAAGTGATAAGTCCAAACTGAAGTGGGTCAGTACAACCTTTTTGTATTTGATGAAATTTCCAAAAAATGCACAACACTCTCGGCCAACACCTAAACCATACTACTTGTAACACATGGCCCCCAATTTCACTCCCTTTCGGTCCCCTCTAATCTCAGCATGTCCACCCCTTTAAATCTCTTCTTATGTCCGTAAGGGAACTGCTAAGCCAATCCAAGGAGAAATGATGCTGTACGAGATTGTATGTGACTCCCGATCGCTAACACAATTTCTTCCCATCAATCTACATCTCCAAGATCCGAACTCCTCCCTCATCCAGATGCCTATGATCCACTCCTAACATCATACCAGTCATGACAAAGGCTGAGACAAGGCTGGGTTTTCCCATGCACAGCAGCAGCCCTTGCCCGACAGACTCGAACCACCCAAGTCCCAAACTCTCGGTTCTTCACTCATAAACGTCCAGCACATTTTCTAAACCTCATGACAACAACTTGGCACCACCAACAGCTTCTAGATAATAAAGAATCACAGCCCCTTGCAACAAATTTTGAAAAACGTGAGTATCATGCATGCTAATAGCCAAGTTTCATGAAAGCTTAACCGAAAACGTAGTTACGGAATAGATCGAGTGATGAACATGCATAAAATTGAATTTTCAATGTATATAGGACGTGAATGATGAGAAATAAGAGATATAAGCGTGCCTTATGATGAATGATCTGGGATAAAAAATCGATGAATCACGGCCGAAGTGGTGAGCTTCTTGCTTGAGGGAGAAACGGTGACACCGAAGTTTTAGTGGCAGCAATTCACGAGGAGATTTCTGGTAGGAAGAGGGTGTCGGCTGTGGTGGGATTTAGGTTTAGGTTAATCAGCACCATAGGTAGTAATTAAATAGATAAATAATAGATAATGATGGGCTTTAAAATAACAATTAAAAGTTTACAAGCTAATTAAGCCCAATAAGCTTAAAAGCAGATCCATTAAATCCAAACACACTCCCGAAAAATATTCTGTGTTGAAAAATTTTTGAAAATATTAGCCGAACCATTAAAAAGTCCCCCGATTGGATAAAATTTGCGTACAGTTAAAAATTAAAAACATGCGGGTAAAATTACCCAAAAATTTCTATTTTTGAAAAAAATGCACTTTAAATCGCTTCGATGTAATTTATAAAAATAAATCGTATAATAAAATAATTTTCCTGAAAATTCTCCGGTCTCCGATCATCGTTCGAATGTGAAATGAACATAGAAATCCTGATGCATGAACTTTTAAAATTTCATGAATTAAATCCTATCATGCATGAATTATGCATAAAATGCATAAAAATAATTAAACATAAATTAATGAAAAGAACATGTATTTTAAGCTTTAAAACAATTTAATAAAATACCGACAAAATTTAATAACTTGCATGCACGCCAACTTTTTAAAATATATTTACTAATATTCTAAATTACCACTTCTTAAATAAGTCTTTATTAACTTATCTCAATACTCTATCTCCAGTCCGGCCTCACTTATTTAACTGAAAAGATGACAATTAAACTACTGCGTAAAATAAATAAATTTAAAGAAAAGAATTTAAATACTCATACAATAAAAATCATTTTAATTTTAAATACTAGAATTATGCATGGCTTATACGCAATCCAATTTACAGGTTCTACAAATTACACTTGTGATTACATGACACACTAATTGAATTTTTGGATTTTGGATGATTCAAGAGATTGAATCACGCCTAAAATTGATTGAGATAAACTGTAGTTGTAGCTAAAGGATTTGAGCATGAAGTAGTTTTGTATCATATTTTAAGACATCATATATGCACTTTAAGTTATGATTATATGAATTAACTGTGAATTGGCAAGATGTGAGCTCATGAAAAAAAACAATTTAGAACTTTTCTGATTATCATCGAGACGAAATAAGGAGGAAAATGACTCAGGGAGGATTTAGACGATCCTTGGACCGTTTGAGCCGACCCAATGCATCATTCATATCCCTAGTATCCCCTGTTGAGCCTAATGAATTGAATGGAGTGTGTCAAAGGCATACAATTGGCCACCATTCATATTTATTCAAAATCTCACATCAACTACCCAATTTAGAACATACATTATTCATTTACCTTAATTTTGAGAGAAATAAAACCCTTTAGCACTTTAAAATTTTCAATAACTCTCATGTACTGACAATATAGATAAGAAAAATTAAAGGAGTTTGTAAAAAAAACATGAAGAAAGGGTAGTGGATTGGTGAAAAAAAATATGATGTTAAAATAAAGAAGGATGAATGAATTTTGTATGATGTGGTGATTGAAATAAATATAAGAGAATGTGTTGAGGGTTTTAAAAAAATGAAGAAGAAAAAAATACTGGAGGAAGATTAAAAAAAGGTTGGAAGCAGTCAAAGCTGGAGTATTGTGAAAACAAAACAAGCTGAATGAAAGAAAAAAAGATGGGGGAAGATGAATGAAAGTAGAAGGAAGATGAAAAAGTAAGATGTAGGATGATGAAATTCAATAAGGTGAGGAAGATAAGAGATGAATGAGTATCCTGTATGATTAAATTGTTTATTTTTTCTCATTTTAAATCTCCCTACCTTTATTGTTGCAGTGAGTCGTGACCTACCATTATAAGTTTGAAAAGACCTATTAACCGGGTCATATCCCTCCAACATTTAGTGAAGAAAATTATGAAAGATAAGCTTACGGAGAGTTTTGTAAAAAAAAAAATTCAGAAAATATGAGTACTCATTGAACTAAAACACCTTGAGGAATATGTGTTTTGAATTTCACATTACACACTTCTCATTATTTTGATATTTTCTAGTGAATACTTGAATTTTGAAGTTGCAACGAAAGTGAATTTTATGATTTTTGAAATGTGTTTTTTTGATTGAGTGTGACAGAATTTAATGGGTAAAAAGTGTTGATTGTGTCATTTTTTTAGAGATCATTTAATATTCATATCCTATAATTTATTCTATGATTTTTTCGAGGACGAACAAAGGCTATGTGTGTGGGCTTCGGGGGATAGATTTCTTGATTGATAAGTCCAAATCTTGTCGAATTTAGGCATTTCATTTTCGTGCTTATCTTGATTTTTCATTCCTTATTTTGTGCTTATTTGATTTAATTTGATACTATTTGTAGGCTTGTTAGGATCAGAAAAGAGTTTAAAGGGGGAAAGGATGAATAAACCCTTTCAAAATATTTGATATTAAAATTTGTTTTCAATCGTTTTTAGGTGGTTGAAAGTTTTTGTCGAACGGTTAGAAATATGAACAACTTGAAAAGTGCTGAAAACGGTTCAAAATTTCTAATGATAGCTTCAACCGGTTAGCTGGCTTGTTAACAAAAAATGGTTTGAAATTTACATCCTCGCGGAAAGTAAAGAAATATGATTTTTATGGATGTTCGGAAATAAAACTCTTACGTCACCCCTGCTTCATTTTCAGGAAGGATTCCACTAAAAGACTTTGGTTTTACAAACTTATTGCAGCAACCCGCTCCAATCAGGACTTATCACATTGCCTGTTTTGGAACTCTTAGCGATTACTTTACACTTCTGGATATTTAAGAACCTTTGGTTTACCTGACAACACAATCAATCAAATAACCAAATGTACTAATATAAATAAAACAATATGTTTTAAGTTTCATGAAGATGATCCTTGATGATCAGATATCTTTCTGTTGAATGCGTGCTTGATGAGCGATGAAGTGTATGAACTTTAGGTGCACTCAAAATCTTGAAGTGTGCAAGCTTAATGATGTTTCAATTGCGCGGTTGAAGAGCTTTTAATATCTTAATTGATCTCCCTCTCTGTTGTATACTTCAAGTATTCTTTTATAAGCTATCATTCAAATAGTCGAGAAATATGTGTAACACAAACCTGTAGCTTTGAAATGATATGTCACTATCAGCTGCATAACATTAAATATTTTTCAGTACACATTTAATGTTCTCTTTGATTGTGCAGCTTTGAATCTTGTTCCTTTAAAGAGTTGCTGCTGAGCATGCTTTTGTAGTAACTGTTAGCTCCATCAGAATCTGTAAGATATTTAAGCAATATTTCCATTTTGGGATAGCGACATAAATGAAGATATTTATTGGAACTAGTGCAGGACATGGTTGACTTGTAGCAATGCGAATGAAACGTCTACAGTCGTTTTCTTAAAAAGAACTATAAATTTTTTTAACCTCCCATAAATCGGCCGATACACACATATATATATATATATTTATAAAATATTTTGAACCATTTAAAAATGAAACAACCAATTTTATTTTAAAACCAAAAGAAATAGTTCAAAACATAAAAACGTCAATCGTTTGCATATCCTAACTTAGCAAAATTGCTAAAACTATCAACCTCTCAAAATTCACTCAAAATCATAATAAAAGTGTTGGAACTTTTCAAGTTCGCAATCTTGATTTTGATGTTAACAAAACTTGTTATTGTGTTTCTAACATATTTACTCAAGTGTGAAGTTGCAAACACAAGAAGCAAGCTGAAACTGAATTTTGCACAAACTGAATTTCTGGCGAGTTTCGGTGTTTTGAAGATATCTCTCAACTGGATGATCCAAATGACAATCCGCGAATTGGACTGATTAGAAAACTCAATTTGGAACAAATCGTACTTCACGTCAGTTGGGCAAAATCGGATGTTATCAAGGGCTAACTGATCGCTGAAGTGACGAACTGATTGCACGAAAACAGCAATCAGTTGGCTTTGAGCAGCTGTGGTATTTTGGTCATATCTCTCAGCTCGGTTATCGAAACGAAGCGATTCAGTATGCGTTGGAAAGATAAGACAAAGATCTACAAATCATTCGTATAAGTGAAAGTCTGAATCGAAGCTTACGATGCTGATAAATGACGATGAAGCTACTGGTTCTGCACCAACTGAAATCAGCCTATTTCAGCAAACCAGTTGAAACTGAACTGAACCAGACTTGCTGAACTGAACCAGCTGCTGACCTGCTGAACTGAACCAGCTGCTGACCTGCTGACTAGTTGAACTGAACGATCAGTTGAGTTGACCAGAGTTGACCAGTTGACCAGTCGGGAAAATTGCTGAATTTGACCGTTGCAATTCCCGAAACAGTACAGAAACTTTCCAAACGGTCATATTCTTGTGTCTAACGTATATATCAATGTTGGGGCTTATAAATACAACATATTGAAGATCAAACAACAGCTTTGGAAGGGGATTCAAAGCATGTGCAGTTAGCATGAAGAAATCAGCTAGTTGAGAGCACAAGCCCTTGTGTGAGGATACATTTGAGATGCACACTGTAAATGATTAATTCCTCACACACACAATCACTCACACATATATGAGAGAGTTGAGCTTACAAGTTTAGTTGAGTGAGTCTTGCACAAAGACAATAAACTTGTGTATGTAGTCTTTGCATATGAAACATTAAACAATATGCTGATTGTGAGGTGCTGCCTACAATCTTGAGTGCTAGGAGTTCTAGTTGGGTGCTGCCCTTCCAGAATGGGTTTGTACAAGTAGTTGTATAAATCAAAGTCTTCTAGTGGATCCTTCCCAAGGGGAAGAAGGGGTGACGTAGGAGTGTTTGAAATCTCCGAACATCCATAAACAAATTCGTGTCTATTTGTTTATTGCATTTACTTATCATTTCCATAGTTTTAAAGAAGCATTGTTGAAGCATTTTATGTGTTCTTCAAATACCAAAATATTGTATACCAAGTGTTTGATAAAATGCTTCAACCGAAAATACTTTTACTCATTCAACTTGCATATATTTTAAATGCTTTACAAAATATTTATTCGGTTTCTACGAAGGGTTATTTCGAGTGTTTTCCGCTTGGTTTTTAACCAAACTCGATTTAATTCATCGGTGTTCAATATTTCAAGAACCGAGCTATTTTAGCTTAACGATTATCCTTCTAAACACTCCTTAGTCATTAACCGATCCTATCAAAAAGTCATAAGCGTATCTTTAACATAATCCTAAAAACCATAAATCATAAACATAAGATTAGTGCAGAAAACTAGCGCTGGTCCTCGGGTTATGTGTACCTTCAGTCCAGTCAGATCAACTATCAAGATCTCTATTATCATTATTATCATAATCACCTGCATCAATCACACCTAGTGAATCTAAAGACTCAACAAACCATAATCTTGATAGCAATTAATACATATACAGATCACATGTAACAGTGAAAATACTTTTACGTTTTCATTTTTCATAACATTTTCATATTATCGTAAACTTATTCATATTCATCATAAACATATTCGTATTCATCATATTCATATACGTATTCATTTTCTTTGAATTCAGATCTTTAATTGTGATTTCGTATTCGTATTCGTATTGCGGAGATGGATCCATCTACATGTAACCACAGTGCTTGGCGACGGAGACATCAACGACACTTTCACCCGTCAACTGAGCCTTGGCTTAGTATCAGCGTATTAGTCACAATTACTTCATTTTCTTTTACATATCCTATTTTCATCACTTGTAAAAATTAAACATGCACATAAAGTTTCTCTTTTAAACAAAGCGTGCAACATGTCTTTTAACGTTATCGTTCATCATAAAATTCCATAAACATGCAAAATAATCATATTAACATATAAAACAGCCTTCAGGACACTGTCATGACATTTACTAATTTTCGGGTGTAAAATTACCGTTTTACACGTAGACGTACAATTTCACGTTTTTGACATTTCCTAATTCCATTGACTCTAGAATATCCCAAATAATTATTTAAGCTTAAATTAATTTTACCACAATTTTATTTAGCGTAAATTCTATGCTTTTCAATTATTTCTTAATTATTCATTTTTAATGAGTTTTAATCCCGAATTAATTCAAATTTTAATATAAAATTATCATATTAAAAACTTGGACTTTTTTATATTATTTTAGCCCTCGTGAACCATGACTCGTCCCCCGTGAGCCATGTTTCGAATATTTTAACCATTGAAAAACCCTAAATCGAACCAACCCAAAACCCTTGAGCCCTCTTCGATTTTTACCGAGCCACGCTCGAGTCAGCCCTAGCCAACTTCGAACCACCCCTACCCTGGACCCTCGTGAACCCTTAGCACCCATAGGACCTGAACCCAAGCTCGAACTGAAGTCACAACATCATATGCAAGCTCTCGGCCAGGACTCCTCGAATCGCGCGTAGGACTCTAGTCAATTGACCAGCCCCTGAACCAGACCCTTGTGCACCCTATTAGGACCCTAAGGCATTGACCTAGCCCAGCCCAAAGCCCCTTGGCCGAGCCTACCAACCCTCCGTGCTGCTGCACCCGTGCGCGACTTCTCTCGGCGCTTCTCGGGTGTAGTCCTAGCTTGCTAGGACTCCTCCCCAGCCATGACCCTCGAGTCCTAGCGTGGCTAGGACTCCTTCCCTGACCCAAGACAAGCCCCAGCCATGACCCAAGCCAAGCCATGCAAACAAAACCCTTGAACCGAGCTTTTTGATCAACAAAACGTGAAGATGGTTCCAGCTTGTTTGTGTGCGTGTGCAGCGTGTTTGTGTGTGTTCTAGGACTCTTAAAATCGTGTAAACCAATGCCCTTTCAACTCCTAATCATGTCAGCCCCTTATGTACATGTAAATCATGATTTTGGATCACAACACATGATTTAAAATTTCACACATGATGCATAAACGAAAATATTCAAAGGTGCAACTTGTTTTTCATTCAAAACATAATTAAATAAATACTATGGTGTGATGGATGAGTAAAGGGAAGAATATGACGTGCCTTTGAGTAATAACGCACGAAAACGTTGTAGCGATTAGAGGGATGGTGACGTAGAAGACCCTAGGCTGTTTTTCCTTCAAAAGCCATGGCTTTTCTACTAGAATACGTGCTTGTGTGCATGGAGGAGAAAGAGTTGAAGGGTTAAGGGGAGTGGGGCATGGGTTTTTCGGGTTATGGGGTAGTTTTTAGGCTAATAAATAATTATTTAGAACACTAACAATAGCTTAGGCCCATTAGCAAAGTTAATTAGGTCAAATAATCTGCTAAATAAAATTATTTATTGTAGAAAAGTTTGTGAAATTATTAGCCGAGTTATCAAAACGCTCTTATTTTATTGAAAAATCCAACACCGATAAAAATTACGTCCCGACGTATAAAATCACCTCAAAACTTCTTATTTTCAAAAATAAGAAAAAGAAACAAAAATATTTTAAATAATTAAAAAAATTATTTAATAAAATTATTTTCATTTTTCAGCCCTCGGTTTCCGTTCCTCGATCGCAACTCGAATAACCCTTAAAATACATTTTAATGCATTTAAGTAGAAAAACTACTAAAACATTATACAAACATATCACGTAATTAATTTAGCAATTAAAATAAATTAATTAACTATTTTTCATATTCCCTATATTTGCATACAGTTGGATTACGTCGTCTTAATTTTGGACTTTACAATTCCTTCCCCCTTAAATAAAATTTTGTTCTCGAAATTAGAACTTACCGAATAGCTTGATTATTGTGATAGTTAATTGATGGTATATGATATGTGATATTATGCAAGAATGATGATCAAAAGCCTAAGCCCAATTTGATAGATGTATGCTAGGATATTTTGTGTTGAATGATTGTAATAATTATCAATTTATAAGTGGGCTTGGTTTAGCTCGTTCCCACCCCATAAGATGTATCCCTATTTGACATGGATATTTATTTGTAAATATTAGTATAGTAGAAGATCAAGATTGGAAGATGGTGGGCCTTAATGATTATGAAGATCGAAGACATGTAAATATTGGAAGCTTATGTAATTATGCATTTGTATCCCATGCATTCTCTAGGATTGGACCTAGGCCCATGTTTGGCTCACACGGGTCATTAGTGTTGGGATGATTGATCATCCTTGTTAAGTTTACTGTTCATAATATATGCATGATATATTATAAATAATGAGTATGTTGTATGATTCCGGCAAACATACGATCAAAAAAAGTCCACAGTGATATTTTCCCATTTTCACTCGAGAATAGGAAGTGGCTTATGCTTTCACGCTGGCCTCTGATGCTCTGTTTTGAATTGTTGACATGTCAAACACTTGGATACAAATCGTATGATATCTCTCTTCATGCCTGGCCACAAATATTACAACTGAAAATCTTTGTACATCTTTGTACTTCCCGGATGAATGGAATATGGTGTGTCATGAGCTTCTTTCATAATGATCTCCTTCAAAGAGTCGTCACTAGGAACCCATAAATGATCTCGATAATGAATTATACCATCCACCTCAGAATATAACTTCCGGCCCTTTGCTTCATCTCTCAATCTCAACTTTTGCAATTGTTCATTAGTAGACTATCCTTCACGGATTCTGTCTCTCACGGTCGACTGAACTGTCAAGGTGGCAAGATTAGTGGCCTTGCCTCTATCATAGACTGTAAGCTCAAACCGCTGTATCTCCGACTGCAAAAGTTTTTGAAGTGGTAAATGAGTAATAACTGCTGCCTTTCGACTCAATGCGTCTGCCACTACATTAGATTTTCCTGGATGATAACTAATCTCACAGTCGTAGTCTTTCACTAATTCAAGACATTGTCCCTGTCTCATATTCAATTCTTTTTGGTTGACGAAATATTTCAAACTTTTATGATCGGTGAAAATTTTGCACTTATCTCCATACAAGTAATGTCTCCAAATCTTCAATTCTAAAACTACCGCTGCAAGCTCAAGTCATGAGTAGGGTAATTTTTCTTATTAAATTTCAATTGTCTCGACACATAGGCTATAACTCGGTCATTTTGCATCAGAACTGCGACCAAACCAAGTTTATAAGCATCAGTATACAAAACATACTCTCCTTGCCCTGATGACATAGATAACACTGGCGCTGTAATAAAGTCTTGCTTCAACTTGTCAAAACTGTCTTGGCACTCAGATCCTTATATAAACTTTGCATTCTTCTTTGTCAAGGAGGTCAAAGGTACTGAAATAGATGAGAATCCTTGAATAAACTTACGATAATAGCCAGCTAGTTCCAAGAAACTACGAAGCTCGATTACGCTCTTCGGTACTGGCCACTCTCTCACTGCTTCAACTTTACTCGGATCAACTTCCACTCCATCTCTAGAAGTGATGTGGCCTAAAAATGCCACTCTCTCAAGCCAAAACTCTCACTTGCTGAATTTTGCAAACAACTTCCTATCTTGCAGTACTTGCAGTGCTTAGGGGTGAGAAGAAATACCGAAATACAGAAAAATCGTACCGAAAAAGTAGTTATACCGAAAATTTCGTTACGGTATCATACCGTACCGAAATTTTCAGTATCGGTATCGGTACGGAATATTTTTTTTCGATATTACCGAAATACCGAAAATAATTTATTATTATTTTTTTTAAAATTGAAGTTTGGTATATCGAAAACATTTTCGGTATACCGACATTTTTTTGTATACATACAAAATTTTCGGTGTCGGTACGGTATCGGTATGAACTTTTTTCATACCGAATGTGCGGTATCGGTATGGAAAAATTCCATACCGATATTTTCGGTAAGGTATACGGTACCATAGTTCGGTACGGTATACCCACATCTAGCAGTGCTGTCCTCAAATGCTTACTGTGTCCTCTATGCTCTTGGAGTATATCAAAATATCATCAATGAACACAAGCTCGAATTGATCTTGATACGGCTGAAATACACGATTTATGAGATCCATGAAAATTGCTGGCTGCATTGGTCAGACCGAATGGAATGACCATAACTTCATAATGCCCAAAACCAGTTTTGAACGATGTCTTATGAACATCGGTCTCTTTCACTTTCAACTGATGGTATCCAGAACGAAGATCAATCTTCGAGAATATCGATGCTCCTTGCAACTAATCAAATAACTCTTCAATTCTTTGCAGTGGATACTTGTTCTTGATGGTAACTCTATTCAGCTCTCGATAGTCAATACAGAGTCGTATTCTACCATCCTTCTTCTTTACAAATAATACTGGTGCGCCCCACAGAGAGTGACTAGGGCGAATAAAACCCTTGTCTAGAAATTATTGGATTTGATCTTTTAATTCTTTCATTTCAGCTGATGCTAGACGATATGGTGCTTTAGAAATAGGTAATGTGCCCTGCATCAAATCAATAGAAAATTCCACCTCACGGTCGGGTGGGATGCCAGAAATGTCCTCGGGAAAGACACAAGGAAAGTTTCTGACAATATCAAAATCTTCTATGAAACGACCACTATTTTTTCCCTAATATCTAACCATAAATTCTAAATTACTAATAAAATAATTTAAAATAATCATGACTCATAATAATTTAACATATGAAATATTAAGTGCAGAAAATAAATCCTAAATCATCGACTCACCAAAACTTCCTAATCGACCTTTAAAAATATCAACTAACAATAAAAATAAAACATAAAAATATCTCTAATAAAACTCATTAACATAAATTCTTAAATTATAAATCTATCTAGCTAGTGCGGAAACATAAAGGCCCTCGGGTGTGTACTGCTGCACCCGATCCACTCAAGCATCAGCGCCTCCATAAATCATCAAATCCTGCATCATACAAACTAGGGGAGTCAAAATCCGACATGACCCACCAACTCGACACGGTTCAACCCGAAAAAAATTAGGTTTGAGTTTGGGGTTTTCGGGTTTGGGTCAGATCGGGTTGGATCCAATAAAAATGATCGGGATGGGTTAGGTTTGGGTCAACCTGGGTTTAACTCGAAATATTTATATTTTTAAAAAATATAATTAATAAATACTGCCTACTATTTTTATATATTGCATGTTTTAAAAATATTTATTTTATATTTATATATAAATTTTCATTATTTAATATTTATTTTGAACATTTTTTAATTTATAAACAATTGTTTAATTGACTTAGTAAATACACGTTATTTTTTTAAATTAGACTTTCTAATTTAAATCATATATATGAGGGAGATTTTATTATTATGTGTTTAAATTAAAATATTGGTATTATTTTTTTGAATTTTATTTTATTTTATTTTTAAAAAAATATAAAAAATTCAAAATCAGGTTATACGGGTTAATCGGGTTGTTTCGGGTTCAGGTTCGGGTTGAGAGTTTTTGGGTTGGCTCGGGTTCGGGTTGGAAAATTTTTGAATAGTACTATTATTCCACCCGACCCGACCCAACCCAACCCACCCAACCCACCATAATTGACACCACTAATACAAACCTAGTGAGTCTAAAGACTCAACACGTTCTAAACATGGATAACAAATACTACATATACATTCAAATGCATTAAAACATATTATTATTTAAAATATCTTTTGAACATAAATAAACTATTTAAATTCATTTTAGCATAATTAAATCATAAATCGTAAAATCATTTTAAAATAATTTTAAGCATAAATAAATCTTTTAAAAATCATTTAAAATAACCTTTAAGTATAAATAATTCATTTTAAAAATAACTTTAATCATCATTGTCACGCCCCATATCCGAAGCGTCGGTGACATCCAGCATTGTTTAACAATTACTTGAAAACAATTAAGCCTCGTATCGAAATGCCAAAAACCAGTCTTTTTCATAAATTAAACATTGTCTTTACATTGACAATAGAGATAAAAATACATCAGAGTAGCAATTGCGGAAACTGAACAAAAGAGAATTAAAGTCTTGATTTCTTGTATCCTACTTGACGACTACCATCCCCAGAAGGCTTCTTGTTTCTCCTTATTCAGTTGTTCTTCATTTTTATCTGAAATTTGTAAGAGGTGAGTGTTTTGAGAAACGCTCAGCAAGTGGGGGGTCGATCGATTTCCAAAGATGCATATAGAACTTAGTTTTCTTAAATCGTCTTTTTAACATACTTTCAAAACTTATTACCCTTAACTTATCATAACAGAAACAAATCGAACATGAGACAGAAGTTACCAGATGATTCAGAACAATTCAGATCATTTCAAAAACAGACACAACACTATTAATCATCTCATTTCCATGGTTAAATTTTCCCCAATATGTTAGTCCTCTAAAGAGTGAGGCCAGAACACGGTTTTATACCCACCGATGGGGCCTAGACAGAACATGATTTTATACCTACCAATGAGGGCCAGACAGAATCACAATTCTCGTCCCATTTCAAATTCGAATCGTAACAGTGCGACACAGAGTTCAAACTTATCAGACAGAACTTATCAGACTTTCAGACGGATGTAGCGGAATCAAAGAATTTCGAATAACGGAAGAAACACGTAATCGATCAAAATTTTAAATAGAACAGACTGTCATTTTCGAAAAAGGGGACACACATACAAGCATGTCATGTCGTATATATACAAGGTTTAAAAATACAAGCAAACATACATATCAAAAACCCACTTACCGAATTTGCAAATTCTTGTACAAAGTTTCCTTTCGAAAATCAATCAGCACTTCGACATAACCTCAGAAAATGCTATCTTTCGACAATCAAGCAGCACTTCGAGCAACACCTTGATGCAGGATTTCAGCACTTGACTGAACAAAAATTCCTTCCTCTTCCTTGCTTAGCTTAGTCGAAATTTTGGAGGGGTTTGTGTAGGGGTGAAGGCAGAATTTTTGTATGATTTGGTGGTGTGTTTTTTCCTCAAGGCTTGAGTGCTATTTATAGGAGAAATTATGTCCCTTCCCTTGTCCTCGGCTGTCCCCTTGGAGCCCAAGTCATGGAATAATGGTGATCATAATGGTGGTCAAAGATATGCCAAGCACCAAGAGTCATTCCTTGCACCATAAATGTGTCCTGGTCTCCTAGCTCATCCCTTAGCTCCTTCATGGATTATCTCAAAGGTCATTTCCTTCATACTAAGTATATCCAAACTCTTAGCTCTTCCCTTAGCTCCTTCATTGGTTATCTCAATGGTCACTTCCTGCATAATAAGTTTGTCCAATTCCTTGGCTCATCCTTTAGCTCCCTTTTTGGTCTTGTTAGGACAAGCTTGGTTGAGCTTGTTTGAGTTGACAGATCGAGCCCTTGAGCTGGGGTTTCACTCTTCCAGTGACAACTCTTTGATGGATGCGGTTACTTGTAGCTTGGCCTCCCGTTGAGTCAATCTTCGAGCTTTGAAGCTACTTCCTCGAGTTAAGTTAGATGATTTATGATTTCATATTTAAGTTCTATAGTTAGAATGAAAGTTGTTGAGCTTAGATTAAGCTAAATTTCAAGTTTGTATTTCTTACATGATTTGCTTCGGATCGAAATTTCCGGGTTCTCACATCCCTCCCTCCTTATTGAAAGTTTCGTCCTCGAAACTTGGATCAGCTTGAACTTTTGAATAAATGAGGATATTTTGAGCGCATTTTCTCTTAGAGTTCCCAAGTGGCCTCCCTTTCGGTATGATTGGACCATTATACCTTGACATAAGGTATTGTCCGGTGTCTCAACACTTGATCTTTTGTGTCCACTATTCGAATTGGAAACTCTTCATATTTTAGTTCTTTATTCAGATGTCCTTCAATTACCAGCGGTGCCACTTTGAGTACATGACTCGGGTCTGGGACATATTTCCTTAGTTGTGAGATGTGGAAAACGTTATGTGAGATAGTCTAAGGTTCCCACTTTTTCCAGTATCTTGAACGGTCCCACATATCTTGGGTTTAACTTTCTGGATTTACTTAACCGAACCACTACCTTCATAGAAGAGACCTTGACATAAGCCTTTTCATCGATCTCCAATTCCAACGGTCTCCTCTTCAAATCTGCCCAGCTCTTTTGTCTATCTTGGGCTGCCTTGAGTCTTTCCTTGATTATGGCTACGTTGTCAACGGTTATTTGAACAAGCTCTGGTCCAGTAACAGCCTTTTCTCCGACTTCATCCCAGTATAAAGGCGATCTACATTTTCGGCCATACAATGTCTCATACGGGGCCATTTCGATGCTACTGTGATAGCTGTTGTTATAGGAAAATTCTATCAGGGGTAACTGTTCACTCCAGTTCCCAGAAAAATCCAGAGCACATGCCCTCAGCATGTCCTCGAGGATTTGAATCATTCTCTCAGTTTGGCCATCATCCTGAGGATGATAGGCCGTGCTGAGAGTGACCTTTGTTCCCATAGCCTTTTGAAAACTTTCCCAGAATCTTGATACAAATCTTGGATCTCTGTCAGATAGTATACTTACTGGGACTCCTTGTAATCTCACTATGTTGTCCATATACAAGGTAGCTAGTTTATCTAGGTTCTAATACATCCGCACCCCGCAAGAAATGTGCAGACTTGGTCAATCTATCAATAACTACCCAGATCCCATCGTGCCCTTGCCTTGATTTTCATAGCCCTACTACGAAATCCATGGAGATGTTATCCCACTTCCCCTCCAGTATTTCCAATGGCTGTAGAAGTCCTCCAGGCCGTTGATGTTTTGCCTTGACTTATTGATAGGTTAGGCACTTGGAAACAAAGACAGCCACGTCTTTCTTCATCCCATTCCACCAGTAATTGTTTTTCATATCCCAGTACATTTGGTGCTTCTCGGATGTACTGAAAATCTCGATTTATGTGCCTATGCCATTACTTCTTCACGAATCCCATCGATGTCTGGCAGATACAACCATGCTTTCATCCAGAGTATACCATTTTCATCCATATGAAATTCTGGGGTCTTTCCTTCTTGAATTTGTTCTTTTATTTTGGGATAGAGTAATCTTGACTTTGCTTCAATTTGATATACTCTCGGTGGCCTGGTTGCAGTGATAGTGAAGATAAGCTCACTTTCCCAAGGTTCCTTCGGCTCAATGCATCTGCCACCTTATTTGCCTTACCTGGATGGTAATTGATTGACAAATCATAATCCTTTAGAATTTCCATCCACCTCATTTGCCTCATGTTTAATTCCTTTTGGGTGAAAATGTACTTGATGCTCTGGTGATCAGTAAACACTTCACATTTTACTCCATAAAGGTAGTGCCTCCAGATTTTGAGCGCAAATACTACTGCGGAAAACTCAAGGTCATGAGTGGGATAATTCTGCTCATATGGTTTTAATTGCCGTGAGGAATAAGCAATTACCTGACCTTCTTGCATAAGCACACACCCTAATCCTCCCTTTGAAGCGTCACTGTATATAGTGAAATTCTTGCCTTCCACGGGAAGAATTAGAACTGTTGTGGATGAGGGCTTGGTCTTCAGGGTTTCAAAACTTTTCTCACATGCTTCACTCCAAATGAATTTTGAATTCATCTGAGTAAGTTTGGTAAGAGGAATGGATATCGAAGAAAATCCTTCCACAAATTTTCTATAGTAGCCAGCGAAACCCAGAAAACTTCTTACTTCGCTTACTGTTTTCAGTTGATGCCAGTCCTTGATTGCTTCCACTTTCTTAGGGTCCACTGATACCCCTAATTCTGAAATTATATTGCCTAAGGATGCCACAATTTTTAGCCAAAATTCACACTTCTTGAATTTGTCATAGAGCTCCTTTTCCCGCAGTGTCTGCAAAGTGAGACGCAGATGTTCTTTATGTTCTTTCTCACTTGGTGAGTACACGAGGATATCATCTATGAAAACGGCCACAAATTTATCAAGGTATGGCATGAATACCCGGTTCATAAGGTCCATGAATGCTGCAGGAGCATTTGTTAGGCCAAAAGGCATTACTGTGAATTCGTAATGTCCATATCTTGTTCTGAACGCGGTTTTAGGTATATCATCCGCTTTGACCTTCAACTGATGATAACCAGATCTCAGATCGAGTTTTGAGATAGTTGATCAAAAATAGGGATGTAAATGAGCCGAGCTGTTCGCGAGTTTTTCGGATCTCGGCTCGTTAAAAAGCTCGTTCGGGCTCGTTAGTTAAGCCTATCGAGCCGAGCCCGAGCCTTATTTTGGGCTCGACAATTTTGTGGAGCCGAGCTTGAGATTGATGATGTTCGGCTCGTTAGCTCGTGAATATGTTCGATATTAGGTTCGTGAGCTCAAAATTGAGCTCGGCTTGTTTAGCTGGCTCGTGAGCTCGAGCTCGAGCTCGGCTCGTTTAAGTGGTTCACGAGCTCGGGTTCGAGCTCGGCTCGTTTAGGTAGATCGTGAGCTCGAATTTGAGATAATTAATGAGTTATAATATTAAAATAATTATGTATGATAAATAATAATAAATTAAAAATTAAAAATCTATACATATTATAAAAGTATGAATTAATGTCAAAGTTATTAGTTTTTATTTTCTTGTAGATGAAGTGAACATATATTTTTCACAAAATATTAAATTGAATATGATTTGTTTTATTTTGTAAATCTATAATCTTTTGAATGAGTTATATATGCAAGAAGTTTCTCAGAAAAAAATTAATATATACAAATTTAATACTTCCAATAATATAGTATGAAATATAAAAAAAAGTATGTTATCTTAATTTGAAATTTTGTATTTAAATAACATATTGCATTCTACATTTTCGGCCATACAATGTCTCATACGGGGCCATTTCGATGCTACTGTGATAGCTGTTGTTATAGGAAAATTCTATCAGGGGTAACTGTTCACTCCAGTTCCCAGAAAAATCCAGAGCACATGCCCTCAGCATGTCCTCGAGGATTTGAATCATTCTCTCAGTTTGGCCATCATCCTGAGGATGATAGGCCGTGCTGAGAGTGACCTTTGTTCCCATAGCCTTTTGAAAACTTTCCCAGAATCTTGATACAAATCTTGGATCTCTGTCAGATAGTATACTTACTGGGACTCCTTGTAATCTCACTATGTTGTCCATATACAAGGTAGCTAGTTTATCTAGGTTCTAATACATCCGCACCCCGCAAGAAATGTGCAGACTTGGTCAATCTATCAATAACTACCCAGATCCCATCGTGCCCTTGCCTTGATTTTCATAGCCCTACTACGAAATCCATGGAGATGTTATCCCACTTCCCCTCCAGTATTTCCAATGGCTGTAGAAGTCCTCCAGGCCGTTGATGTTTTGCCTTGACTTATTGATAGGTTAGGCACTTGGAAACAAAGACAGCCACGTCTTTCTTCATCCCATTCCACCAGTAATTGTTTTTCATATCCCAGTACATTTGGTGCTTCTCGGATGTACTGAAAATCTCGATTTATGTGCCTATGCCATTACTTCTTCACGAATCCCATCGATGTCTGGCAGATACAACCATGCTTTCATCCAGAGTATACCATTTTCATCCATATGAAATTCTGGGGTCTTTCCTTCTTGAATTTGTTCTTTTATTTTGGGATAGAGTAATCTTGACTTTGCTTCAATTTGATATACTCTCGGTGGCCTGGTTGCAGTGATAGTGAAGATAAGCTCACTTTCCCAAGGTTCCTTCGGCTCAATGCATCTGCCACCTTATTTGCCTTACCTGGATGGTAATTGATTGACAAATCATAATCCTTTAGAATTTCCATCCACCTCATTTGCCTCATGTTTAATTCCTTTTGGGTGAAAATGTACTTGATGCTCTGGTGATCAGTAAACACTTCACATTTTACTCCATAAAGGTAGTGCCTCCAGATTTTGAGCGCAAATACTACTGCGGAAAACTCAAGGTCATGAGTGGGATAATTCTGCTCATATGGTTTTAATTGCCGTGAGGAATAAGCAATTACCTGACCTTCTTGCATAAGCACACACCCTAATCCTCCCTTTGAAGCGTCACTGTATATAGTGAAATTCTTGCCTTCCACGGGAAGAATTAGAACTGTTGTGGATGAGGGCTTGGTCTTCAGGGTTTCAAAACTTTTCTCACATGCTTCACTCCAAATGAATTTTGAATTCATCTGAGTAAGTTTGGTAAGAGGAATGGATATCGAAGAAAATCCTTCCACAAATTTTCTATAGTAGCCAGCGAAACCCAGAAAACTTCTTACTTCGCTTACTGTTTTCAGTTGATGCCAGTCCTTGATTGCTTCCACTTTCTTAGGGTCCACTGATACCCCTAATTCTGAAATTATATTGCCTAAGGATGCCACAATTTTTAGCCAAAATTCACACTTCTTGAATTTGTCATAGAGCTCCTTTTCCCGCAGTGTCTGCAAAGTGAGACGCAGATGTTCTTTATGTTCTTTCTCACTTGGTGAGTACACGAGGATATCATCTATGAAAACGGCCACAAATTTATCAAGGTATGGCATGAATACCCGGTTCATAAGGTCCATGAATGCTGCAGGAGCATTTGTTAGGCCAAAAGGCATTACTGTGAATTCGTAATGTCCATATCTTGTTCTGAACGCGGTTTTAGGTATATCATCCGCTTTGACCTTCAACTGATGATAACCAGATCTCAGATCGAGTTTTGAGATAGTTGATCAAAAATAGGGATGTAAATGAGCCGAGCTGTTCGCGAGTTTTTCGGATCTCGGCTCGTTAAAAAGCTCGTTCGGGCTCGTTAGTTAAGCCTATCGAGCCGAGCCCGAGCCTTATTTTGGGCTCGACAATTTTGTGGAGCCGAGCTTGAGATTGATGATGTTCGGCTCGTTAGCTCGTGAATATGTTCGATATTAGGTTCGTGAGCTCAAAATTGAGCTCGGCTTGTTTAGCTGGCTCGTGAGCTCGAGCTCGAGCTCGGCTCGTTTAAGTGGTTCACGAGCTCGGGTTCGAGCTCGGCTCGTTTAGGTAGATCGTGAGCTCGAATTTGAGATAATTAATGAGTTATAATATTAAAATAATTATGTATGATAAATAATAATAAATTAAAAATTAAAAATCTATACATATTATAAAAGTATGAATTAATGTCAAAGTTATTAGTTTTTATTTTCTTGTAGATGAAGTGAACATATATTTTTCACAAAATATTAAATTGAATATGATTTGTTTTATTTTGTAAATCTATAATCTTTTGAATGAGTTATATATGCAAGAAGTTTCTCAGAAAAAAATTAATATATACAAATTTAATACTTCCAATAATATAGTATGAAATATAAAAAAAAGTATGTTATCTTAATTTGAAATTTTGTATTTAAATAACATATTGCATAAATATATTATATCATTAAAGAGTTGAACACTTTTTGATAAATATAATAAAATATTAATTAAATCATATTTTATCAGTTGTCTAGAAGATAGAATAACCAAAATTCATTGATTTTATTTGCTTGTAGATTAAGTTGAAATAGTTACAAAAATAAATATAATTTTTAGAATACTGAAATAACAAAATTTTTTGATTTTATTTGCTTGATGAAACAAATTTTTTTGTGTGTGGAGATTTGTAGAGACATCAAATGGAGAAGAATATACATTTCTTCTCATAAGATTTGCTAATGAAGATGGCGAGAATATTGTTTTTCAAAGAGAAGAAAAAATTGATGACAAAAAAAATCGTGAAAGCAATATAAATTGAAAATATAAAAGAAGAAAAAATTTGACGCAATAATTTAATTTAAGGTTTAGAATATGTATATTATATTTTTATTTTTCATAAATCAATAACACGTGATAAAATAAGTGGTCAACGTTATGTATTATACTTTTTTCTTCTCTCAAATTTAATTTTAATACCTATTGTGATATCAATATTATATTATATTTTCTCTAATGTCTAATTTATACAAAATTATAATATTTATTACTAATATGTTTTTCAACAATTATTAATTTATTTAGATTGTGCTTGGATAAATTGATTTCAAATTTATGGATTAGAATTATAATTTTATTGTTAACAATGAAACAAAATATCAAATCTTGAATCTACACATTACTTATTTACATATTATTATTTATATAAAGTAGAATAAATTTCAAATAACATTATTATTTGGTGGACTTGAACAATATCGTAACTAACATGGAATACTACTATATAAACATAAAATGAGTGGATTTGAAGTTTATGATGTTACATCTCTAAATAACAAAAATACATTTGAATGTATTGAAATCCATGGATTTGATATCCTTCCAATCAAGAATAACCTTAGATTTATAACACATAAATTTTTTAAACAAATATCTTTTGCAATCATTTTATAATACATATAGTATAAATTATATTACATTGAATTTCCTACGGATAATGCTAAAGGTACAACTAATATATAATACTGCGATATTTACAACAATTATATCGTGAGATTTTGTTATTATCTAATGAGATTTTATATTTAATTTATCATGAAATTTTGATAAATGAAATTTCTATTGATTTTTTTGAATTGTAAGAATTATTGTACAAATTTGGTTGCACATAGCATTACTCATTTCTATCGACTAATATAGCATGAAATCATTAATATATAATTTTTTGTAAATTAATCTCTTCTGATCTCATTTCTTTAAGAACAATTATTGATAATAGAAATGTATTTTCACGTGCGTCGCACGTATCTTTACCTAGTTATATTAAAAATGTGAATGTTATGGCAATAATCACTAGTAGAAAAATCGAATTTTATTTTGGCAGGCTTTACTTCGGCAATAATAAATTACGAAGTAATACATTACCAATAACTTCAGTAATAACACAAGCGAAGTAAAATAATATATTTTACTTCGGATGTTTAAAAACACGGGCTTCACTATATTTTTTTATTATATTTTACTTCGGTATATCAATGTTAACGAAGTAAAAAAATAAGAAAAATAATTTCATGCTGAAGTAATAAGATGAACCGCGCAGATTAACAAAGGAAACTAAACTATACCGAACATTTAGCGACGGTTTGTCACTAAAAAACCGTCGCTGATTTATTCAGCGACGGTTTGTCGCTTAAAAACCGTCGTCGCTTTGTCGCTTAAAAACCGTCGTCGATTTAATCAGCGACGGTGTGTCGCTTAAAAACCGTCGTCGATTTAATCAGCGACGGTGTTTCAAAAAACCGTCGCTAAATGTTTGAGCCGAGCTCAAACCGAGCCCGAGCTTCATAACTTTCGAACGAGCCGAGCCCGAGCTTCAAACCAAAGGCTCGTAACGAGCCCGAGCCGAGCCCGAGCCGAGAAAATAGTTTAACGAACCGAGCCCGAGCCTGATACTGTTTGGCTCAGCTCGCCTCATTTACATCCTTAATCAAAAAGATCATCTATTCACGGGAGTGGGTACTTATTCTTTATGGTGATCTTGTTTAATTCCCAGTAATCAATACATAGCCTCATGCTTCCGTCTTTTTTCTTTACGAATAGCACTGGGCTCCCCATGGGGATACACTAGGGCGGACCTGTTTCTTGTCCAGTAGTTCCTGAAGTTGTTCCTTTTACTCCTTTAATTCAGCTGGAGCCATTTGGTATGGTGCCTTTGAGATTGGTGCAGCACCAGGACCAGATTGATTTCAAATTCTACTTCTCTATCAGGTATCTCACCTGGTAATTCTTCGGGGAAAACATTTGGAAATTCTTGAACAATTGGAATATCTTCCAACTTTGGGAATTCTTCTTCTTTGATCTCATTAATTACTGCCAGATAAATTTTCTCTCCTCCTTTTATGGCCTTCCAAGCTTGTGAGACAGATAACAGAGATTTCCGTTCTTTGGATTTCCCGTGATATATGACTTCTTCTTTAGTCGGAGTCCGAAGTCTAATATCTTTCTTTTGACAGTCTACTATGACATGGTTTTTAGCTAACCAGTCCATTCCAAGAATGATGTCAAACTCAATTATATTGAGTTGAATCAATTCTGCCTCAAAATTTTGTTTGCTGATACAAATTTTACAGTTTCCATACACTTTGTGGGTCTCAATTATTTTGCTCGCCGGTGTTGCCACTCTTAACGGTTCACTAAGAATATCATGCTAAAGTTTAAGCTTCTTAGAAAATCTTCTAGAAACAAATGAGTGCGAAGCACCACAATCAAACAAGGTATATGCAGGTATTTCATTGAGTAAAATAGTACATGCCACCACTTCGTTGGTGTTATCCGCTTCTTCTTGGGTTATTGCATACACCCGGGCATTAGTCTTATTTTCATTTGGTTTGTTGGGTCCTGTCCCTTTGTCTTTGTTGTTTTCTGGACAGTCTTTAATCCGGTGACCCACTTTACCGCATTTGAAACAAGCACCTGTTTTCCGATAAAATTCTCCCACGTGCTTCCTCTTCTTCCTCCATATTCTCCACCACCAGATGCCAGTAGTTATTCTGATCTTGAAGTCTCTCCATGGTGGCGTGGAGCTTGGAAATGTATCGATCCTGCTTGGCATTGAACTGGTTATGTCGTTGTCGAGCCTGAGTAGCACGATTTTGCTCTGTCTCTACTCTCTCTGTCAGATCCCTGTTTAGGTGTAGCTAAGCAGCGCGATGCGAGCTGAATCAGTCGGTATCTGTAGAATTTGGCTCTCAGCCAAGTCCAGATGATGAGCAAGTCGCTGTACGTCGGTCTCGAGTATGTGCCTAATCTCGCTAAGCTCCTACTTCTCCAATTTTTCCTTAGCCAGTTGCGCCTTCAAAGTTGCAATCTCCCTATCCTGATTATCTATCGTGAGCTGGCGCATACGAAGGGAAGCATGAGCGCGAGTACGTGAAGCAACCATTTCCTAGGATAAAAATCGAGGTAAAACATCATAATCGTATAAAAGATAAAAAGGCACAAAAATAGAAATAAAGTTGTCGTGGAAAATTTTTTGATACTAGGAGTTTGCAGAATGATTGAAGGGATAGATTTTTGAAGTTTTTCGAAAATTAGGGAACAGATGAAAGTGGGACTCAGATTGGAATACACAAGGCTTTTGCCAAAATTAGACTTTGTTAAATTTTGTCTGTCAAAATCCCAGCGGGATTATGAACCTGACGGCTCTGATACAACTTACGTGTCACGCCCCGTATCCGAAGCTTCGGTGACATCCTGGCATTGTTTAACAATTACTTGAAAACAATTAAGCCTCGTATCGAAATGCCAAAAACCAGTCTTTTCATAAATTAAACATTGTCTTTACATTGACAATAGAGATGAAAATACTTCAGAGTAGCAATTGCGGAAACTGAACAAAAGAGAATTAAAGTCTTGATTTCTTGTATCCTGCTTGACGACTATCATCTCTAGAAGGCTTCTTGTTCTTCCTCATTCAGTTGTTTTTCATTTTTATATGAAATTTGTAAGGGGTGAGTGTTTTGAGAAACGCTCAGCAAGTGGGGGGTCGATCGATTTCCAAAGATACATATAGAACTTAGTTTTCTTAAATCATCTTTTTAACATACTTTCAAAACTTATTCCCTTAACTTATCATAACAGAAACAAATCGAACATGAGACAGAAGTTTCCAGAAGATTCAAAACAATTCAGAAGCAAATCAATTCGTTTAAAAAACAGACACAACACTGTTACTCATCTCATTTCCATGGTCAAATTGTCCCAAATATGTTAGTCCTCTAAAGGGTTAGGCCAGAACACGGTTTTATACCCACCGATGGGGGCCAGACAAAACATGGTTTTATACCCACCAATGGGGGCCAGACAGAATCACAGTTCTCGTCCCATTTCAAATTCGAATCATGACAGTACGACACAGAGTTCAGACTTATCATACTTTCAGATGGATGCAGTGGAATCCAATAATTTCGAATAACGGAATAAACACATAATCGAGTAACGTCCTAGATTTGACGACTGTCCTCACTGTATCAAGAAGAGTCTTTCCAGCGTGCTTATGTCCTCACTCACACGCTCCCTGGGAAACTTCCCAGGAGGTCACCCATCCCAAAATTGCCCCAAGTCAAGCACGCTTAACTTTAGAGTTCTTATGTGATGAGCTACCGAAAAGAAGATGCACGTTCGTGATATGAGTAGTACAAATCAAATCTTTTAAGCCCTCTTCAATTGTATAGTCCATTACATTGAACAGTCTCGGAATACCTCTCATTCCCGTGTGGGTCGGTTCATTCATGTTCCCTCCACCTAGAAGCCTGCCAGGAGCCGCTCATTGTCCGTGCAACTGATGGCACCGGCGATCACCCCCCGCCCTCTTCGGCCCCGGGCCTCACATGCCCACCAGCTTCCGAACAGACTGTCATTTTCGAAAAAAAGGACACACATACAAGCATGTCATGTCGTATAAATACAAGGTTTAAAAATATAGGTAAACATACATATAAAAAACACACTCACCGAATTTGAAGATTCTTGTACAAAGTTTCCTTTCGAAAATCGAGCAGCACCTCAATGTAACCTCAGCAAATACTGTCTTCGATCGAGCAGCACCTTGACGCAGGATTTCAGCACTTGACTCCACAAAAATTCCTTTTTCTTCCTTGCTTAGTTTGGCCGAAATTTTGGAGGGGTTTTGTAGGGGTGAGGGCCGAATTTTTGTATGATTTGGTGGTGTGTTTTTCCCTCAAGTCTTGAGTGCTTTTATAGGAGAAATTATGTCCCTTCCCTTGCCCTTGGCCGTCCCCTTGGAGCCCAAGTCATGGAATAATGGTGATCATAATGGTGGTCAAAGATATGCCAAGCACAAAGAGTCATTCCTTGCACCAGTAAATGTGTCCTGGTCTTTTAGCTCCTCCCGTAGCTCCTTCATGGATTATCTCAAAGGTCATTCCTGCATACTAAGTATGTCCAAACTCTTAGCTCTTTCCTTAGCTCCTTCATTGGTTATCTCAATGGTCACTTCCTGTATAATAAGTTTGTCCAATTCTTTGGCTCATCTTTTAGCTCCATTTTTGGTCTTGTTAGGACAAATTTGGTTGAGCTTCTTTGAGTTGACAGATCGAGCCCTTGAGCTGGGATTTCACTCTTCCAGTGAAACTCTTTGATGGATGCGGTTACTTGCAGCTTGGCCTCCCGTTGAGTCAGTCTCCAAGCTTTGAAGCTACTTCCTCGAGTTAAGTTAGATGATTTATGATTTCATATTTAAGTTCTATAGTTTGAATGAAAGTTGTTGAGCTTAGATTAAGCTAAATTTCAAGTTTGTATTTCTTAAATGATTTGCTTCAGATCGAAATTTCCGTGTTCTCATGAAACGTCTCGCTCATTTTTAAAATTCTACTGGACATTTTTTTTAAAAATAAAAGCTTCGCATTTTATAAATAACATTTAAAAATTATCTTAAATATTTGACAATAAAAATAGCGCAGTTTTAAAATTTTCAAACTCCTCAAAAATCAAACGTAAACGAATAAAAATTTTAAAATCATCAACGTATAAAAACATTCATCTCCTTTCAATTTTATAAATCATAGTGTGGAAAACATGCGGTCCTCAGGTCGTGTCGCCGCACCAGGCCTGCCTACTCAGAGTTCGGTACCTCCAGTCTCCTCATCATGAAGTTCACCTGCATCACACACGCCTAGTGAGTCTAAAGACTCAACACACCTGTACCAGGAGTAACGAGTACATATACAGGCACACAACAGTGAAAAATATCATATTCAACATAACTTTCATGAACTTAAGAAAAACATGAACACAAACGTGTCGAGTAAAATCATGTCATGTCAAACCATGTCATCTCATATCATCATATACGTGTCAAAACAGCTCATCATGTCATCATAAACATAAAAATTTTCTTTTAATTGAATTCAGTTCATTAGTTGTGACTTTCGTATCAGCTCCTATCGTATCATCTCTATTAGATGGATCCATATATAAAACCGTGGTATCCGACGGCAGGGGATATCAGCGACAACATTACCCGCCCACAGAGCCCGGGCCTCAGCTCATCATATCTCATGTCATCGAATACATATACATCGTCAGTCACAACCAATTCACATCCTTCAAAAATATCATCATTTTCATCACTTAATAAAAACATGCATATGTGTAACTTTTCCTTTAAACCAAGCATGCAACGTATTTATCATAATTGTGTAAAAATCATAAATATGATGCATGAACATTTAAAATTTCATATATTTGTGCTCAGGACGCTGCCAGAACCAAAATCTCACCCCGGGTGCAAAATGACCATTTTGAGCCTGAAAACCCAAAAATTATCGTTTCACTCCTGACCTCTAGAATTGACCCGAAGCTTACCAAACTCTTAAAATGTCCCAAAACATAATTAAAAGTATTCCTACACGTAAACTCAATTCCAATATCAAACTTAACCGATACGTTTTAAAACTTGGATCGGGATCCTGATTTTAACCCGAATTAACCCGAAACTTAATCAATTTTTTTCCCACTTGAACCATAATTTATACCACTCCTTCTAAACCAACTACCACTTAAATTAAGTCCTTTAATTCCCTAAATCTTCAGCCATTACCTTCTGTATTCCTTAAAGTCTCGGCCACCCCCCATTTGTGCAAATCAACAACCTACCCATGGTTCCTAATTTTGAATGCAAATCAACAACCTACCCTTTTAAACTAAGCCAAACCAATTCACAAATCCCGCTGCAACAACCACTTGCAAAGCCAACCGAAAACTAACACATCCTCACCCCTTTAAAAATTCGGTCCACTCCTATCATCCATCACGTGTCTAGCATTTAAGGTCCACCGATCAAAACTTATAAATCTCCTAAACCTAACCTAACCGAAGCATGAATTTGATGAGCAACCTGAACACCTACAAAGATCGAGCCTCTCTCCCCAAGTCACGATTTACCCGTTACCAACCCAAACTCACCGATCCAGCATATACTTCCCACCCTCTCGACCATCCACGCCTCCAGAAGCTATACTACTCGAAACTTTAACAGAAACGACCCTGAAGCACTACACCAGCACCCTCTTTACAACATAGATCACAGAAAACGTGAGTGGTGAACCCATGATGCATGTATTTGAATAAAAAAACTGAAAAATTCCCTGTGCATTGCTGGATCGAAAAATCCTCATACATATACATTCACACGATATTATAAGGCATGGATGATGCAGAAATAATGGTACAAATGCGTGCCTTGATGAGTGGAAGAACAAAAAACGTTGCAAACGAAGGCCCGGGAGAAGTTTTCTTTACAAACACAAGCCAAAAACCTATGCTTTCAGCTGCTGGTGAAGAAACTGAAGGGAGGGGTTCTGAAAATGAGAGTGTCGGCTGTAGGAGATTGTGATTAGGTAAGAGGGTGTTTAGGGTTTGAAAAAATAGTTAAATAAAAGGTTAATGGGCCCTAACCTTGTTAATTAAAGTTTAAAAGGATACTTAAACTCAACAAGCTTAAAATTAGGCCCATTGAGTCCAAACGTTCTCCTGAAAAATATTTCGTGTTGAAAAATTTTTGAAATTATTAGCCGAACCCTTAAAAAAATCCCATGATTTGATAAAATTTGCGTACCATATATGGACTCCCTCTGGAGCCTTGGGCCGTATATGGGCTCCCTCTGGAGCCTGGGCCCTCATGTCATCCCCACAATATCATATATATCTTTTGTCACAATCTATTCACATCCCTCAAAATATTTTACCATTTCTTTAAAAATCATAAAATAAGACAGTTTTCCAAAAATAGCATTTTAAACAGTATAAATTGCACAGCTTAACCATAAATCATAAAAATACATATTAACATCAAAATCATCATTTTAAATAATATAATATCATTTAATATGCGTTATGATCTTTCGGGACGCTGCCAAGCGTTTACGTATGTAACGCCCCGAAAATTTAAAGGTCCACGCGAACCACACGCATGCAATTATTAAATTACTTTGTATCTTAATTAAATGTTTTAATTGCATTATTTAATTATGTTGTTAATATTTGCATGTTTAAAATATATTTTTCTACGTGGTTGCATTAAAATGTATTTTTAAAGGTTATTCGAGTTGCGATCGAGGAACGGGGACCGAGGGCTGAAAAATGTAAAATATTTTTATTAAATGATTATTTTTAATTATTTAAAAATATGGTCGATGCTTTTTATTATTTTTGAAAATAAGGGGTTTTGAGGTGATTTTATACGCCGGGACGTAAATTTTATCAGTGTTGGTTTTTCAACTAAAATGCGAACTTTTTGGCAACCAGGCTAATAAATTCACAAATTTATTTAAAATAAAATCTTGTTGATATTTTATTAAATTCTAATTAAGGTTAATGGGCTTAATTTAGTGGCCTGATAGGCCTAAGCCTAGTTAGCAATTTTAATTAGCTATTTAAAATTATTAATCAACCAAAACCCTACAATTCTTTACAAGCAATCGGCCACCCTAAATTATTTCTGAAAAACTCTCCCTCACCCCCACACTCAAACCTCACGGCACACACACTCACAGATTGTAGGATTTTCGAAGGTGCAAGCAAGATCAAGCCAAGGTTCACGTCCCGTTCTTCGTCGTCAACATTTATTCGAGCGTTTATTACGGCAAAGGCACGTCATATCCTCTTTTTACTCATCATCACACCATATTATGATTTTATGCATATTTTGTATGAAGAACAAGTAGCATGTTGTCTATCTTCGAAATTTATGGTGTATGAGCTTTAAAACTTGAAATTTTTATCCCAAAATCATGTATTTGTATGGAGTAAGGGGCTGCCATGATATAGGAATAGACCAACATGTTTTCTCGTGGGTTTGGACCCCAAACCAAGTACACACCCACGTGCACCAGACCCACAAGAGATAAAAAAACGTTTCTGCAATAAAATTACATTGGGGGCTCGGGTTTTATGTTTGGAGGGCTGGGCTTGGTTCGGCTGCAACCAGGGGCTAGCCATGTCCGTGATTGAGTCCAGGGCTAGAGTCCTAGCCATGCTTAGGCAGGGAGGTTTGGCTCGGCCTGGGGGCTCTGAGCTTAGGTAGGTCAAGAGGTTAAGGTCCTAGGAGAGTGCTTGGGGGGCTGGTTCAAGGGGTGGCTTGATGATTGGGAGGCCAGCAACAGAAAACGTGAGGGAAGCATGGTATACGTGAGAAGTGCTGTCACGGGTCAGGGCTTTGGGCGCGAGTTCGAGGGTCTGGTCGTGGTCTATCGTGGTCTATGGAAGGTTAGGGTCTGGTTGGGCCAAGTGTTTAACAGCTGGTAGTGTCCTAGAAGGAGGAGGAGTCCTATTGTGCCAAAACACTACACACGTACACATGCATGTAAATTGGGTGAGTTTCCAGCAAGTGTTTGGTCGGGCTAGGGGTTGGTTTTCGGGCTGGGCCTGAACAGTAGGGTCCCTAGATGGGTTGGATAGGTTTTGGCTTGAGGCGGCTTGGGCGTGGCTCGGGTAAATTAGGAGATAGCTCGGTGCATTTGATTAAGTGTCAAAAACAAAATTTAAAGAAGGAAATTTGAATCCATGGGTCCGCGGGGGTGGCTCATGACTTGGAAGGGTAGAATAAATCATAAAAATGTAATGTTAAAAATTTGGTATCAAAATAATGAGTTTTAGATTTAATCGGGATTTTATCGCCTCACGAAACGCTAATTAACGAATTAATTGAAACGCATAGTTGTTAGCTTTATAAAATTATGAAAAATTAGTTTTAAGCTTAAATAATTATTAGAAGTCTAAGTTTTCAATTTGGGAATTTTATATTAAGGTTTGGTTTAATACGGGATTAAAACGGATTAATACCTCACATTTAAAGATTTATTTAAAAGTCCTCGATTTATGCTAAATAAAAATATGAGAAAATTCATGTAGGATTAAATAATTATTTAGGACATGTTAGAGTTAATGAAATTAAGAAAATGACAAAAACGAGAAATTTTACGTCCAGGGGTAAAACGGTCATTTTACACCTAAAAATTAGTAAACGTCATGGCAGTGTCCTGAATGCTGTTTTACATGTTAATGTGATTATTTTAAATGTTTATGAATTTTCATGATGTTAAAATGTTGATTTTTAATGTTTATGATTTAATATGTTAAAATGTTATTTTAAACGATTATGGATTTTTATAACAAAACGATAACGTTAAAATATATGTTGCATGCTTGTTTTTAAAAGAAAAATGATATTAAATGTTTAAATTTTTATAAAGTGATGAGAATATGAAACGTTGAAGGAAGTGAAGTAATTGTGACTAATACGATGATATGTTGGAAATTTCGTGAGGGTTATGGTCCCAGTGGGAGCCCGACGATCGTGTTTCCTTGGATACAGATATATATATATATATATATATATATGTATATGATGATATGTTAATACGCAAGGCCAAGGCCCAGTTGACGGGTGAGAGTGTCGCTGGTGTCCCCGCCGCCCAGTACTGTGGTTATATGTAGATGGATCCATCGCCCAACACATAGACGTAGACGTAGACGAACACGAAAGCCACAATTAACGATCTGAATTCAAGAAAGGAAAAAGGAATACGTATATGTTGATGATGATATGAATACGTTGATGATGATATGAATATGAATATGTTTATGTTTATATGAAAATGTTTATGCATAATATTATGAAAATGTTTTTATTTAAAAGTTTTATGCATCATGAAAATGTTTACGAAAATGTTATGTTTATGTTTATACATCTTCATGAAAACGATAATTAAGTACAAGTATTTTTCACTGTTATATGTTAATGGTATTACGTATTACTCATTATGAAGAATATGACGTGTTGAGTCTTGAGACTCACTAGGTGTGATTGATGCAGGTGATTATGATAATAATGTTTATGGAGGTCTTGATGGTTGACTTGACTGGACTGAAGGTGCACATAACCCGAGGACCGACGCTAGTTTTCCGCACTAGTTATTATTTATGATTTTAAGTAATGTTAAAGATATTTTTACGTCTTTTATTTATGTTATGAGAGATTTTTGAGAGGTTATAGTATGGGCTATACTTTTCAAATAATGTTTTTAGGTTGGCAAAATGTTTGACGATTTTATGCTTTAAAATATTTTCCTTTGGATTTTTAAATGGCAGTTGGATGTTTATTTTTAAAATGATGTCAAAAATATTTTATGGTTCGGCCGATGCTAAGCGAGGTTTAAAAAAAAAATTCTAGTACATTTTAAAATAAACGATAAAGGGCAGACGTTTCAGCGTATTTTCCTAGTGTAAAATTACCGTGTTGTCCCAGGACGTAAAAATTCTCGAATCTATCTTTTTCTCACTTTTAATGACATGGGATTACCTTCAATAATTATTTAAGCTTAAATATAATTTTTCATTATTTTAGAAAGCTTAAAACTAGGCTTTTTGGTTAATTTTTTAATTAACGTTTCGTGAGACGATTAAAATCCTGGATAAATCCAAAACTAATTATTTTGATCCAAAATTTTAAACATAACATTTTTATTATTTGTTATACTCTTGTGAGCCATGAACCATGAACCACACCCGTGGACTCATGGTTCTAATTTTCCATATTAAATTCGAAATAATGACCCTCATTCGAACACACCGAGCCAACTCCCAAAATACTCGAGCCACGGTCGAGACGCCTCGAGCCAAACCCAAGCCAACCCACCTAGGCACCCTCCTGATCAACCCCAGTCCATAGAACCTAGCCCTAGCTCTCTCAAACTCACCTGAAACTTGACCCAAGTTATGCATGTGTGTGTTGTGTGAGACTCCATGCACTTCTAGGACACCTAACCCAACTAGGAAACTTCCAGCTGGTTAACCATCAACCCCTCTTGACCCTTACTGACCCTAGACCAGTCCCAGACCCGAGCCACCCCCAGCCCGAGCCCCTGAGCCACGCACAAGCCGCCTGAACAGTCCAGCAGCCTGTGCGTCCCCTCACTGCGTGCGTACATGTGTTCCTTCGCATGGGCTCTTGCTTGAGCCACCACGAGCCCTAACCCTTCCTACCCCTCTCTGAACCATTCTGAGCCATCGCCCAGACCATCTAGCACAGCCCCAAACCGGGCCACAAGCCACTTGCACAAGAAGACAGCAGCAGCGCACCTCCATGGTGCTTCTCACGATTTCCACATTTTTTCTCGAGCCACAGCACACCCACCTGCACAAACCCCTGGCCAGACCTCTGCCCAGACCCTAGGACCCTGATGAACCTACCCTGAGCCACGCAGCACCAGCAGCAAGCCCCTTTGGCTGTTGTCGCTTCCACCAGATCGTGCGAGGAGTCCCTGCTCCATGGGACTCCTCCCAAGCTGCGCGCGCACATCTAGCACAAGCCCTCCTCGAGAACTGGTCGAACCCCTAAGCCCCATGCATAGTAATTGAGTTACTTGAAGAGCACCAAACCACACAAACTCACGCCCCTTTTGGTGATTCTTAGCCCACGGTTCTAGCTTGTTTCCTCTATTATTTTATCATATTTTGTCCATAAATTAATCATATTTTATAATGTATTGGTAGCGTACTCGTTGGATTCAAAACTTTGTTCATAAAAGCGCAAAAACATCGTATAAACGTTCTACCGTAAAAATTATCGAATACCTATTATTTTCATGCAAAAAAAAATTAAATCAAGCATATTATGATTTGTATGATGTTTTAAAAAGGTTTAGGAAATGTGACTTTGCGTTTATAACGCTCGAATATACGATCTTTGGCGAGGGTGCGATGTTGGACGACCAGACGACGAATAACACAAGATTTTCTTTTCCCCCAAATTTTCGAATTAAGAAATTGTGTGCAAAGTGTTTTTCGGCTGGTTTGGAAGCTGAATTGTGGAGTTTGCAAACCTAGGCAGCCTATTTATAAATAAATTTGCAAGTTAAATGGGCTTTGGTTTTGGACTTGCAAGCTTAAGAGTAATTTAGCCTACTTAAATCATTAAATTGGGCCCAATAACACTTGATTAATTAAATAATAAAAGTCTATAAAATAATTTTGCATAAAATAATATTTTTGATCTTTTGAAACTCCTTGTTTGCCAAAAACTGGCTGCCCGGGAAAAATCGAGCTCGACTCGTAAAATATTCGAACTCCAACATTTTTAGGAAAATTAAATCATTTTTAATAATATTAGGAAGACTTGCCATTATTTAATTAAAAATACATAATCTTTTCTTGGTCGTCCTCGGTCTCCTTTCCCCTGCCTATTATCGAATATTCGGGTAAAATCCTTAATTTCATGAAAACATGTCACATAATCATTTAATCACGCAATCATACATTTAATCATATAATAAATATCATGCAAGCATTTAAAAACAGTTAAATTAAACAATTAAAATAATTTTGCATGCATGTGGTTTACGTATGTTGGTTTTTCGGACGTTACACTCTAACTTTTGACGGATAGGAGCATATGTTGTAATGACATATGCTAGAAAAGCTTGACACCCTCTTTTAATAAGTTCCTTGCACACATACAAGAGATAATGTGTGGTATTTTCTTGTTCCTCGCCGCCTCGAAGACAAAAGATTTCCCATCAGGCGGTCGAATAGACACTGATCTCTGACGAATATCTATCGAAGCTTCATTCGTTGATAACCAATCCATACCGAGTATGATGTCAAATTCAGGCACATGGAGTATAATAAGATCTGCTCGAACCACATCTTTAAATAAACGAAGCTCCAGATTCTTCACAATACTAGTCGTGATCATTTGGTCACTAGAAGGAATAGAAACCTTGAACCCAATCCCATATCCTCAGGAATAATATTCAGTTGCTTAACGAAAGTCTCGGATATGAAAGAGTGCGTAGCTCCCGAATCTAGCAGTGCATAGGTAGCTACACCTAGAATGAATATCTTCCCTACGGTGAAAAAGTTTTAGATTATCCGTGTTGAAGCTTAAGGAATTTGTACCATTTATTTCCCAAAATTTCATGAAGATTGATTGGTTCCTTTTGCTCCTAGGAAAAATCGTAATTTTCCACCTTAATTTTTGATTACTTGCCGATTGACCCTTCCATTCTTTGAAATTTGTATTTTAGTCGCCAGAATTTTTTTTTGAAAATTACAAATTGGCCCCATAAATTTTTGGAATTTACAATTTGGTCCCTCAAATTTCGGAAATTACACTTTTGGCCTTTAAGTTTTCGGATATTGTATTTTGGTCCCTGAAATTTTTCGAAATTTTCAATTAAGTCCTTAAACTTTCGGAAATTAAAATTTAGCCCCTATATTTGGTTAATTGAATTTGGTCCTCATTTTTTTAAATTTTTTGCATTTTTGTCCTTAAATTTTTTAGAATTAGTAAAATTGCCCCAAAATTTCAGAAATTGCCCCTCAAAATTTTGAAACTTACACATTATGCACTTGAATTTGATTCTTCTCAATTTTGTCCATGAAACTTTTATTTGGAATTATTATATCCTTCACATAAATTAAGGCACAAAAATCAATACCAATTTCTATGGTTTCTAAAATCCTTCCTTAATTTCATCTAAGGTAAATCATATAACCTAATTATACTAGGTTATCCTTATTCCCAAATCAATTCTAATAACCAATTTAACATTTCATGCAATAAAAACAATATAAAAATGTTAAATAACTAGGTTACCGGTGATAAGGGTCGTGTCTGCCTCTTCTTCAGCCTCCTCGGCATGCATAACATAATCTCGCCCCACATTAGGTGCTATCTTCTTTGGGAAATCAACAGCCTTGTGCCCCTCTTAGATGAAATATAAAGCACTCAGTAGTTCCCCACACACACTGTCCATAATGTAGGAGATTGCACTTATTTTACGGTGGTCCCTCTGCAGGTTTCGGTACTCCATCAGGTTGTGGTGGCTTTAGTGGTCTTGGCTTCTTTACTTGACCTTGGGGATTTGGTGGCCCTTGAGGTCTAGGAGGTCGCGTGTATGGCTTTTTATTTGGCTGAGAATTATTTTGTTTTTGCTGTCTCTTGCGCTGCATCTCAAAGTCGATGTCCTTCAAAGATTGCTCAGATTGAAATGCATAAGTAGTAGCAGCAGCATAATCCAAGGGACGCATCATCATCACGTTGTGTCGTATGGTAGGTCGTAGACCATCCATGAAGTGTCTAAGATTCTCCGCAGCATCCCTCGCAATAAGGGGTACAAAGTGGCAACCCCTATCAAATTTCCTCACAAATTTAGCAACAGTTGAGTCTCCCTGACGGAGGCTCATAAACTCCCTCTGCAATCGCCCTCTAACATCAGTAGTGAAGTACTTCTCATAAAATATCTCTTTGAATCGAGCCCAAGTAAGTGTAGCAAGATTAATACCCTGCTCAGCTCATTCCCACCATAAAGAAGCGTCATCCCTAAACATGTTAGTAGCACACCTCACATGATCAACATCCCCCATGTTCAAATAACGAAAATGCACCTCAAGTGCTCGAATCCATGCCTCCGCAGCAAACGGGTCTGTGGTGCCAGAAAATTTCTTTGGCCCTAGCCTCCGGAACTGATCATAAATATCATGTTTTGGCCTAGGAGCCTTGTGTAAGTGGTGCTCAAAGAAACTAGCCATACCCTCCAATGCACGAGTAGCAGGATCCTCATTAGGAGGCGGGGGTGCATTACCATAACGATCCTCGGGAATCTCAGTCTGCCTATCAGTACAAGATGTGCGTCTAGGATGCATTATATCCGAACGTTTTCCAAATTCTAACGTAACCAACATGTATTTAATCTAATTTTTCTAATAATGCAACGTATCCTAATTCATTTTAGCAATTTTAAGCATATAAAACATGTATTCTTGTAAAGCTATTAAACATGAGACATAGACATATATTTCACATAATCATGCATGTAACATCATAAAAATCATATAAAGCATATAAAATTACAAATTTGAGGCTTGACGACTGAGCTTCTCTGCACTGTCGGTGGCACAACCCTTTACAGGAACATTGCTCTAATACCAACTGAAATGTCAACTACTCATTTTCTTAAAAACTACTTAAATTTTTATTTTTTTAACCTCCCATAAATCGGCCGATACATAAATATATATATTTATTAAATATTTTGCACCATTTACAAATTAAACAACTAACTATATTTGAAAACCAAAGAAAATAGTTCAAAACATAAAAACGCCAATCGTTTGCATATCTAAACTTAGAAAAATTGCTGAAACAGTCCACCTCTCAAAAATCACTCAAAAGCATAATAAAAGTCGTAAACGTATCTCTAACATAATCCTAAAAACGATAAATCATAAACATAAGACAAGTGCGGAAAACTAACACTGGTCCTCGAGTTATGTGCACCTTCAGTCCAATCAAATCAACTATCAAGACCTCCATTATCATTATTATCAGAATCACCTGCATCAATCACACCTAGTGAGTCTAAAAACTCAGCAAATCATAATCTTGCTAACAAGTAATACACATACAGATCACATGTAACAGTGAAAATACTTTTACGTAAAATAACATTTTCATGATCATGCATAAACTTAAACATACACATTTTCATATTATCGTAAACTTATTCATATTCATCATAAACATATTGTGACTTTTGTATTCATCATATTCATATACATATTCATTTTCATTGAATTCAGATTGTTAATTGTGACTTTCATATTCTTATTCGTATTGGGGCGATGAATCCATCTAAATGTAACCACAGTACTGGACGACATGGACATCAACGTCACTCTCACCTGTCAACTGAGCCTTGGTCTACGTATTAACATATCATCGTATCATTGTATCCGTGTATTTGTCACAATTACTTCACTTCCTTCAACATTTCGTGTTTTCATCACTTATAAAAATTTAAAATGCATATAACGTTTTTCATTTATACCAAGCATGCAACATATCTTTTAACGTTATCGTTCATCATAAAATTCCATAAACATGCAAAACAATCATATTAACATATAAAATAGCCTTCAAAACACTATCATGACATTTACTAATTTTCGAGTGTAAAATTACCGTTTTACCCCTAGACGTAAAATTTCACGTTTTTGACATTTCCTTATTTCCATTGACTCTAGAATATCCCAAATAATTATTTAAGCTTAAATTAATGTTACCACAATTTATTTAGCTTAAATTCTATGTTTTCAGTTATTCCTTAATTATTCATTTTTAATGCGTTTTAATCCCGAATTAATTCAAACTTTAATATAAAATTCCTAAATTAAAAACTTAGACTTTTTATATTATTTTAGCCCTCGTGAACCATGACTCGTCCCCCGTGAGCCATGTTTCGAAATTTTTAACCTTTGAAAAACCCTAAATCGAACCAACCCAAAACCCTTGAGCCCTCTTCGATTTGTACCGAGCTCGAACCGAAGGCACAACATCAGATTTATATGAATATGGTTCCAATTTGTTTGTGTGCTGTTTCCAGCCCTCTCTTGGACTCTCGTGAACCCTTAGACCCCTAGGACCTGACCCCAAGCTCTAACCGAAGGCACAACATCAGATGCAAGCTCTCGGCCGAGACTCCTCAATGACAAGGACTCCTCGAATCACGCCTAGGACTCTAGCCGATGAACCAGCCCCTGAACCAGAACCTTGTGCACTCTCTTAGGACCCTAAGGACTTATCCTAGCCCAGCCCAAAGCCCCCTGGCCGAGCCTACAAACACTGCGCGCTGCTACACCCATGCGAGACTTCCCTCGGTGCTTTAGGACTCCTCCCCAGCCGTGACCCTCAAGTCCTAGCATGGCTAGGACTCCTTCCCTGACCCAAACCAAGCCCCAACCGTGACCCAAGCCAAGCCATGGAAACAAAACCCTTGAACCGAGCCCTTTGATCAACAAAACGTGAAGATGGTTCCAGTTTGTTTGTGTGCGTTTGCAGCATGTTTGTGTTTGTTCTAGGACTCTTAAAATTGTGTAAAACAATGCCATTTCAACTCATAATCATGGAAGCCCCTTATATACGTGTAAATCATGATTTTGGATCAAAACAAATGCTTTAAAATTTCACACATGATGCATAAACGAAAATATTCAAAGGTGCAACTTGTTTTTCATTGAAAACAAAACTAAATAAATACTATGGTGTGATGGATGAGTAAAGGAAAGAATATGGCGTGCCTTTGTGTAATTACGCACGAAAACGTTCTAGAGATTCGAGGGACGGTGACGTAGAAGACCCTATGCTATTTTTCCTTCAAAAATCGTGGCTTTCCTACTTGAATACGTGCATGTGTGCGTGTGTTTGGTTGAGGAGAAAGAGTTTGAAGGGTTAAGGGGAGTGGGGCGTGGATTTTGGGGTTATGGGGTAGGTTTTAGGCTAATAAATAATTATTTAGAACACTAACAATGGCATATGCTCATTAAAAAAGTTAATTAGGCCCAATAAACCCATTAGTTCTAATAAAATTATTTCGTGTAGAAAAGTTTGTGAAATTATTAGCTGAGTTGTCAAAATGTTCGTATTTTTGTTGAAAAATCCAACACGGATAAAAATTACGTCCCGTCGTATAAAATCACCTCAAAACTCCTTATTTTGAAAAATAATAAAAAGCATCAACAATATTTTAAATAATTTAAAAAAAATTATTTAATAAAATTATTTTCCATTTTTCAGCTCTCTCGGTCTCCGTTCCTTGATCGCAACTCGAATAACCCTTGAAATATATTTTAATGCATTTAAGTATAAAAACTACTAAAACATCATACAAACATATCACATAATCAATTTTGCAATTAAAATCAATTAATTAACTATTTTCCATATTCCCTAGATTTGCATGCAGTTAGATTACGTCATCTTAATTTTGGACCTTACAGCAAAACCATTGAATGTCCTGAGCCGGCCAAAGAATGACATTCATTAAATGAACAATGAATAGCTATTTCATGAAGCGGTTTGGAATCTTAGAGCAGCCGGTTGGAAATCTTCTAGCGGTTGAAATTTTCTTCAAGTGAAATCTTCTAACGGTTGAAATCTCTTCAAGTTGCTGAGATGCTTTAGGTGGTTGAGCTCCAAGCGGTTTGAAGTGTTCATGTTATACAAAATAAATTGCGGTTGTTTTCCTGAAACAGTTAGGTGATGTTTTGATTTTGTCAATCACCAAAACTTTAGGGTAATAATAATTTCGTAACAATTTCCCCCTTTTCGGTGATGAGAAAACTCAGATGCAGAATTATACAACAATTTACATATAGTAAAGAAAACATAATAAGAGAAAAAATTGTATTTCATTGATTGAATGAAATTACAAGATTTACAAAATACAAGCAATTTCATTAACCTATAAACATTGTGATTTAACCTTTCTTATCTTCTTGAATATTCTTCTGTTCTTCAAGTTGTTTTTGCATTAAGGCTTCATCTGCTTTGGCGCGCTCTGCAACCCTTTTCCTAACAGCTTCTTCTGCTTTTTCAACTTCCATATGCCTCTCGCTTCCCCCCTTTTGACATCATCATGTGTTGGAAACTTAATTTCGGAGTTTGAAAACTGAACGTGAAAAGGATGAACAACTGATCAAGAAGACTAAGTGTAGCTGAACTAAAACAAATCGTAAACTGACAAGTTGCCCGAACTGAAGATTAGCGAATATTTAAGGCAACTGAATCAAGCTAACTGAATTACGTAGTCAACCAAATGATCATTTGGAACCGATCAATTAATCTACAATAAGCTAATCCTATCGGCTTTGTCAACTGATAAATCAGTTTGATATGTAATCAGTTAAGGAACGTAGCTATCAACCGACAATTGTAAAAGAGCAGAATGCAACGCATAGTGGGAACTCCGCATATCAGAAAAGTTACAGTGTACGATTGTCAGAAGTATGTTTACGTGGATATACAAAGGATATAAAGTTTCAAATGGATTTATTGTTATCGTTGGAAGAAAAGCCTATAAATAGCCGAGAAGATCAGCTGAGCAAAGTAACAAATGATCTAGAATCCATAATCTAGAAGCAAACTCTGCGCATATTCTTTTAGTTCTAAATCTCGCAAAAGCTCACGCTATACATATATCACTAAACTTATTCATTTTTCGAAGGAGTTGAGAAAACCTTTAAGAGTTTATTCAATCCCCCTCCTAAACACTTCACTCCCAATCGATCATAACAAGTGGTATCAAAGCTGTTTAATCTTGTTTCTGAATATTCCTACCTACCAAACTGATTACCATGTCTTCCTTCAACAAAATTATAATGTTCTCCAGAGAAGAATTTGACGATTAGAATGCAGGCTCATCTAGCTGCACAAGATGATGACATGTGGTATGTTATCACTGACGAACCTATGAAAACAGTCCAAAGGCTTTGCGGTGCCAATCAGTTGTATTCCGAAGCACAACGGTTTGGTGGATGACTTTTATGAGAAGTCATCCTAGTACAAAGTCTTCTCTGCCAAAAATGTTCAGCCTCCGAAGACCAAGCTGGAAATATCTCCTGAGAAATTTGTCAAAATCAAGAAGGGGATTGGGATGCAAGCAGCTCCCACATTAGTCAAGAAACCAAGAACTTGGCTAAGAAGAAGACAATCAAGAGGAAACTGATTGTCAGTGAGATTGATTCGGAGAAAACTTCTTCTCCGAAAATTTTGAGGAAGCCAAGGACTCAAAGAACCAAACCCGCAACTAATTTGGAGACCATCCCTGCTGACAGATTGAGGGAAACTGGAGCTTAATAGCCGATCAGTGCAATACCAATCTCGGAAGTTCCAGATGATTATTCAACTGAACAGTAGTTACTACCTCCAATTGATCACTCCAAGAAGACCATCACTGAATCTGGTAATAAGAACAAAATTGTTAGATAAAATCACCATTGATCACCATCACTGGCCCAACCTCTCTACATTTTGCCAGACCAAAGGGAGTGGTGATTCGAGAAAAAGTGGATGCAACTGTTTCAGGGCTAAGCATTTGTCATGCCCTATCTGACCTGAAAGGTAAGGGCAAGATTAGAGAAGAGCCCAGACCAACCAACTCGATTCAAACTCATATTGATTTAATATGGGAAGAAATAAATAAGTTTTCTGAATCGAATTTGAAGACTTACAATGAATGGGTCAGATACAAGACTGAAGTGTTTGCCAAGCGACTGCAGAAGAAATCAGTTTTGAATAAATTCGTCGCTTTGGAAACTATTGTCCTGAGAATAGTCAAAACTGCAACAATCGTTCAGGCAATGGAGAGAAGGACTTACTTCTTTGATCTGATGTGTGTTTAGAAGCTAGATCAAGTCATAGCCGAGTTACGCAAGAACTATGATCCCACCAGTCCAACTGCATTCAATGACAAAAAAGTTTTCGATCAGCTGGACACAAATCTTTTATCACTGCAGATGAAGTTCAAGGATTGACAAATGGGTCAAGAGCTTACTATTCCACCGAATTCCCAAAATTCTCTTTCAGAAGAGCAAGCTAAACAATCAAATCATCAGCCAGAGCCATCCCAAGAAGCAGTTGCTGAACCGACTGAACAAGAAACTACTACTTCTTCAAGATGCTCAACAATAAAATTCTGCTCTTCAATCTTCTCCTAAAGGTCCTAAACTCTACACTAAAGCTGAGTTATCACTGGCCAATATCGACGAAATCATACAATCAGTCGCTGCTGATATCCAGTTGAATGTTCTAACTAGAGAAGCAGTTGAACTGACCTAGCTAACTAAACAACCAGCCTCATAGGCTATTTTGCAAGAAACTGAAGAACCAGTTCAGTCGCCTGCCATGACTGAACTGGTAGTTCTAGCTAAAGCTGAAGTGGCTCAGTTGCACTCGATTCCAACTGAAGTGCCAATTGAAGTATCAGTTGTTAGACCAACTGAAGAGTCTACCAGCTCAACTGTTGTTCCAACTTCCACTCCTCTAGAATTTCAAAGGGAATAAGTTACAGACATGGTTACCATTGCGACTGAATCAACCGATTAGGCCTTGGTGATTTTTAATGAAGAAGAAACGGAGCAAGAACAAGAATTCTCTGAAGCTTTGTCTCCTGAAATACCTATGGCTACTGATTCAATGATAAAAGACATTCAGTCCAACCTTCTCCAGTTAGTTTCTTCTATTTCCGATATCAAGTCAACCCACCTGCTGCACACCTTGAAGATTGACTCTATGAAGGAGAGCACAATGAAGAACCTGCATCAGGTCACAAAGGTTCACACTTCCTTATTTCTCAAGTTAGACCAATTGAAGAAAGACCGAGTTACAGTTCAAGCACATTTCCAGACTCAAGACATGTTCAAGAATCGCATTGAATTCTTTGAAACTGTAGTGACAAAGAAGAATGGATTTGATGCAAGAAAAAATAATGAATTCCATACCTAATGTCACATCGGAAGTTCGCGCTTTATCCAGCAGAGTTTGTGAGTTTGAAAAAAAAATGGGAAGAGGTAGAATATCAGCAGAAGCTATTCAAGAAAAGACCTAGTCAACTGACTGATGAAAGACCAGCCGATAAACGAGCTAAGCGTTGATGTAGTCCAGTTCAGTTAGAAGACAATCTTCATATTCAGTTGAGAAAATTTGGTAGACTTTGAGGATTATTATATTCTTTGTACACATATATACATTGAAAGAGTTGTTAATAAAAGATTATTTTATCTACAAAGATTTCAGTTTGATCAGTTCTTATATTCTAAGTTTTGTCAAACATATAAAAGGGGGAAATTGTTGGAAACTTAATTTCAGATTTTGACAAACTGAGCGTGAAAAGGATGAACAACTGATCAAGAAGACTAAGTGTAACTGAAATAAAACAAATTATAAACTGACAGTTGCCCGAATTGAAGATTAGTGCATATTTAAGGCACTGAATCAAGCTAACTGAATTACGTAGTCAATTGAATGATCAGTTGTAACTGATCAGTTAAACTACAATTAGTCGAGAGCAATCAGTTAATCAAATCGGCTTTGTGAACTGCAAATTATTTTGATACGTCATCAGTTAAGGAACGTAGCTATCAACCGACAATTTTACAAGAGTAGACTGCAACGCATAGTGGGAACTCCACATATAAGAAAAGCTATAGTGTACGATCGTCAGAAGTATGTTGATGTGGCTATTCAATGGATATAAAGTTTCAAATGGATTTATTGTTACCGTTGGAAGTAAAGCCTATAAATAACTGAGAAGATCAGCTGAGCAAAAGAACAAGTGATCTAGAATCCGTAATCCAGAAGCAAACTCTGTGCATATTCTTTCAGTTCTAAATCTCTCAAAAGCTCACGCTTAATATATATATTCATAGCATTCAAGGCTATACTTCGAGATTAAAAGCACAAACATTCACGACTGTTGTAGTGACCCGTTCCAGAATCACCTACTAATCAAAAACTAAGCATGCAATTAACCTAATTAACAATAATCAGAGATAACAGCGGAAAAGTCAACAACAAAACCGATTATACAACCCAATCGAAGTCTAGAATAACTCAAAATAAAATATCCAATACAACCATATCGAATCAAAACAATACCGATAAACTAAACCAACCCGCTACTCAACGTCCTCCTCCTGCTCCTCCTGAGCTGTCCAACCTGAGGCCTGCCCCGTGGGAATGGGGTGTCCAAGAATAAACAAAACCGAGGACGTGAGCGATAAGAACGCCCAGTACAAAAGCATGAGTATACAGACCTATATGAAATGCACATGCTATGATCATGATACCGGGGTAGTCAAGAAACAGGAATCACAAAGGATCTCAAAATGCTCAGTCTAGAGGCGCCAAGTGGATAGTGCCGCGCGGTCCAACCTCTGGGTCACTGCATCCACTACAAGACAGACGTGGACCTAAAATGTCCCGGACCACCGAAGCCCTCCCGACCCGTCGGCCACTGTGTACTCTCGGTGTCCATGCGTCCACAAGACAGGGCTGAGCGGCCCCAAGATATAGCTTATCTCGAAAGAGATACAGCTCAACAGTAAGGCTATCTCGAAGGAGGTACGGCTCAACATGAAATGCAACGTGCAGTAATAAACGTGACAATATAGCATGCATCATATGACATATATCAATGCACCACATAATCATGCAACACATATAAGAATGTATACTCAACCAGGATATCTCGGATAGTACTTTCGTACCTCTATCACAGCAAGCCTAGCCTTACGCAACACCGCTAATCAGGTCTAGCACAAGCCTACGCATCAAAAGCATACTCAATCAATACTACCATGCTCGACTAGCAAAACCAGTACTCCCTAGTACTACCAAAGGTTTAGGGTTTACCTTCGTCCGTCGACAGCCCTTTGATGTCGATTGCCTTGTAACTCAGGCGCCGCTACGCTACTACTCCTGGCAGCTCTTGGCTATCGCTCGACCAACAACTAACCCTAGAAACCTTCCAAACTCTCCAAAATGAGAGAAAACTCAAGAAATTGGCAAGTCAAAAATGAGAAATCCGAGCACTATTTATAGGCCATGTTCGGATCCTCCGAACAACACTTCGGAACGTCCGAACGCTACGTGTCCATTGGCTCTTGACAGCTCATGATCGGATCCTCCGATCATACACTTCGGACCGTCCGAACATGCACGTGTCCAGCTGCTCTTGACACCTCATGATCGGATCCACCGAACCTACACTTCGGAACGTCCGAACTCCCACGTGTCGATCTACTCTTGACACCTAATGATCGGATCCACCGAACTCACTTCGGACCTTCCGAACTCTTCGGTGCTTCCGAACCATCTTCGGTCCGTCCGATCATGACTCGGTCAAAATTACACATTAAACCTTCTTAATCACCATTAATCCGTTAATTACCCAATTTGGAATTCGGGCTACTACATTCTCCCCCCCTTAAAAAGATTTCGTCCTCGAAATCAAGGCAAGAGAATGAACAAAACGAAAATAACAACATCGTTACCCTCAAAATCTAAGGGACAACCCATCACTAGACGCTTGGCTAAAACCGAATGACCCATCGGAGTAGAAATGGAAAGAATGACATCTAGAGAAACATGCGGTAACTTATGACGCTTAACAAATCGTCCTGGTCACCCCAACGACCTACACTTCCCTGACTACTCTCATCACCAAAGTGGTCAGCCATTGCTACAACAATAGAATGGGGAAACTAGTAAATTGGTCAACGGAAATCCCAAAACAGAAATCTATATCCCAAAATCGTATGCATGCTCTGATACCATAAATGTAGTGACCCGTTCCAGAATCACCTACTAATCAAAAACTAAGCATGCAATTAACCTAATTAACAATAATCAGAGATAACAGCGGAAAAGTCAACAACAAAACCGATTATACAACCCAATCGAAGTCTAGAATAACTCAAAATAAAATATCCAATACAACCATATCGAATCAAAACAATACCGATAAACTAAACCAACCAGCTACTCAACGTCCTCCTCCTGCTCCTCCTGAGCTGTCCAACCTGAGGCCTGCCCCGTGGGAATGGGGTGTCCAAGAATAAACAAAACCGAGGACGTGAGCGATAAGAACGCCCAGTACAAAAGCATGAGTATACAGACCTATATGAAATGCACATGCTATGATCATGATACCGGGGTAGTCAAGAAACAGGAATCACAAAGGATCTCAAAATGCTCAGTCTAGAGGCGCCAAGTGGATAGTGCCGCGCGGTCCAACCTCTGGGTCACTGCATCCACTACAAGACAGACGTGGACCTAAAATGTCCCGGACCACCGAAGCCCTCCCGACCCGTCGGCCACTGTGTACTCTCGGTGTCCATGCGTCCACAAGACAGGGCTGAGCGGCCCCAAGATATAGCTTATCTCGAAAGAGATACAGCTCAACAGTAAAGGCTATCTCGAAGGAGGTACGGCTCAACATGAAATGCAACGTGCAGTAATAAACGTGACAATATAGCATGCATCATATGACATATATCAATGCACCACATAATCATGCAACACATATAAGAATGTATACTCAACCAGGATATCTCGGATAGTACTTTCGTACCTCTATCACAGCAAGCCTAGCCTTACGCAACACCGCTAATCAGGTCTAGCACAAGCCTACGCATCAAAAGCATACTCAATCAATACTACCATGCTCGACTAGCAAAACCAGTACTCCCTAGTACTACCAAAGGTTTAGGGTTTACCTTCGTCCGTCGACAGCCCTTTGATGTCGATTGCCTTGTAACTCAGGCGCCGCTACGCTACTACTCCTGGCAGCTCTTGGCTATCGCTCGACCAACAACTAACCCTAGAAACCTTCCAAACTCTCCAAAATGAGAGAAAACTCAAGAAATTGGCAAGTCAAAAATGAGAAATCCGAGCACTATTTATAGGCCATGTTCGGATCCTCCGAACAACACTTCGGAACGTCCGAACGCTACGTGTCCATTGGCTCTTGACAGCTCATGATCGGATCCTCCGATCATACACTTCGGACCGTCCGAACATGCACGTGTCCAGCTGCTCTTGACACCTCATGATCGGATCCACCGAACCTACACTTCGGAACGTCCGAACTCCCACGTGTCGATCAACTCTTGACACCTAATGATCGGATCCACCGAACTCACTTCGGACCTTCCGAACTCTTCGGTGCTTCCGAACCATCTTCGGTCCGTCCGATCATGACTCGGTCAAAATTACACATTAAACCTTCTTAATCACCATTAATCCGTTAATTACCCAATTTGGAATTCGGGCTACTACAACTGTATTATTCGATCCTGTAGATATCAGTTGTGCTAAGTAGTTACGTATCAGTTGAGTACTGAAAACTCTATTGAAACCAAGAGTTTCAGTTTGGCATTGTTAAGAAGTGGGTTTATACTAATTAGTGTATAGATCAAAGTTTTTTAGTAAATATCCTATCTTCGAGATAGAAGGGGTGACGTAGAAGTGTTTGAAATCTTTAGACATCCACAAATCTTGTGTCCCCTGATTTCGGTTTTTATTCTATCTATCATTCAATTTATTTCCATACTTTCATTAGTTAACTGATTGATATTGACAAACAAGATTCATGAATTCAGTTTATCACTAAACTGATTCATTATTCGAAGAATTTGAGAAAATCGTTAAGTGTTTATTCAACCCCCCTCCCCCTTTCTAAACACTTCTTCACTCCCAATCGATCCTAACACAATGCATAAGGAATTGCATGATTTCGGTAAGTTGTGCTCCTTGGGCATCCATGCGTTGATCAACATGTGCTTGAAGTCTAGACAATTGGCCCAAAAGATCAGTGAACATATTGATATGTGAGGAATTATGCATTTCTTGTCAGAGGGTAATACTTGTATTCATGACAAGAAATTCTTTGGAGAGGTCATATTTCATAGACTGAAAAGCTTATTTGAGATCAAATTAATTCCAGCTGAGGGCAATAATTGAATGATCCAAAGTCTTCAATCGGTCCAAAATCTCCTTCTGGTTATCTTCTTCTACAGATTCTTCCTCGGGTTTAGAAGGATCTGATGAAGAAAGTATATAGCCTTGATGGAGAAGGCAGTTCAGAGGAATGTGCCTTTCTGGTTGATTTTGAAGGTTGAGGTACATCGATTTCAGAAGCCAAAACATCAACCGCGGTGTCAAATGCTACAAAAAAATCATGAATTGCTTCTATGAGGAATTCTTGTGCCATCAGATTGATCGATGGATCCTCAGGAACAGAAGAGACCATAGGCAAAGAAACAACAGTTACAGTGTCATCCTTGGGTACAGCAAGTAGAGATACTAACAGTTCTTGGAGAATGCCATTAGCAGTATCAACAACAGATTCAGATTTTGAAAAAGAAAAGATCTCCATGTGAGTTGTGCCCTGATCAAAGTTAGAAAGATATTGCACAACTTCTTCAGCAGAGATAAGATGTACTTCTGAAAGACCGATATGCGCCGAGAGAGAAGGCACAAATGATTCAGACTCTTGAGTAGGTGTATCTTCCGCATTGATTTCTTGCGAGTATCCTTGGAACTGGATTAATTTGGTAAAGTGACTGGTTCAGTGACTGGATCATCCTTTGATAAATGGTTGGCATGAATAAATGATTTTTCTACAGAGAAGCTCAAAGTTTACAAAGAATGGGTCAGATTCAGAACTGAAGTGTAACTTCAGAAGAAATCAGTTTTGAAGAAGTTTGTTGGCAATGAAAGAGTTGTTTTGATGGTGGTCAAAGCAGCTTCAGTTGCATAGGCATTACAGCGAGAGAAGAATTTCTTCAATCAAATATGAGCCAAGCAGTTAGCTAAAATGGTTGCTCAGTTACGCCTGAATTATGATCCTATCAGTCCTACAGCCTACAATGACAGAGATGCATTTAATCAACTGGAAATGGATCTTATCGGGCTACAGTCGGAGATTAAACTCTGGGAACTAGATCAAGAACTAATTTTTCCGGCAAGTTCTCAAGATCCTTCATCTGAAGAGAAAACTGAACAATCAGTTCAAGAACCAACCATGGACCTAGTTGCTGAATCTTCATGGCAAACAACTGCTCCCTCTACAACTGTTGCTCAACCATCATCATCTACACCTCCATCCTCAACTGCTGAACTTAAACATTATTCTGATGCTAAATTATCACTGGCTAATCTCGATGAGGTTATCAAATTAGTGACCACTGATATTCAGCTGGATACAACTACAGCAGTCGAAGAAATTTTTGCAGATGTAGGACAAGTCATTCAGACTGAAGAGCCAGTTCAATCATCTGCCATGACTGAACAAGAAATTTTTGAAAAAACCGAAGAGGTTCAGCTGCACTCAGTTGAAACTGAAGAAGAGCCAACAGAACAGCTAGTCGAAGCTTCAGTTGCTCAACCTACTGAAGAAACAATTTGTGAATCAGCTGAGCAACAAACTGAACAGCCATCTACTGTTTCAGCTGATCAACAAACTGAAGAACCGGCAAGTAATTTTGTTGATCCGAATCCTTCTCCTCCTCCACAGCCTCAACAAGAAGTCTTACCTAAAGATGTTTCAGAATTGGTGACGCTCGAAACTGATACAACTGACATATCTCTGATAATCTTTAATCAATAAGAAAGGGAGCAGATACCAGAAACCTCTGGAGCCATGTCTTCTGGAATGTCAATGGATACTGAATCCCTGTTCGAAGAAATCCAATATGTTCAGAACAATCTATTCAGTATGAGGAAAGCCATTTCGAACATCCAGTCAACCCAGCATGCGCATACATTGAAGCTCAACTTTTCTAATGAGTTCACTACGGGAAGACTAAAGCAAATCCAAGAGCATGTGACTTCTATATTTCTCCCGTTGGATGAAATTAAAAAGGACAGAGTGTCGACTGAGGCTCACTTCTAAACTCAAGCCTTAGTCAGAAGACGCTTTGATTTTATTGAAAAGACTGTCGCTGAAAGAATAGATTTGCTACAAGACATTGTGATGAATGTTGTGTCAAACATCGCCTCAGATGTTTGTATATTATCCAGAAAGGTTGATGCGTTTGACCAAAAGGGGGAAAAAGGATAAGAAAGCTCAAAACGAAGAAGACAAAGGAAAAAGGGAAAAGATGAAGATAAATCAACTTATTTCAGTTAAAAGTTGAAGATTATGGCAGATTATTTTCATTCTTGAAGATTATTTCATTCTTTTATTCTTTGTACGAATCTTTACATTGGAAGAATTATTTTATATACAAAGAGTTCGAATTTTTTTGCTCAGTTGCAGTTGATCAGTTCATATATTCCAAGTTTTGTCAAACACCAAAAAGAGAGAAATTATTGGAAACCAAATTTCGGTTGTTTGACAAACAAAGTGCTTAAATCAATTGGATTAACTGATCAAGAAGTTTGTAAGTAACTGAACAAATACTCAAACTAATAGTTGCCTATAACTGAAAAATAACGATCAACGATTCATCATTCTATCTATCTTGCTGTTACTCTGCTGAAATTCTCTCTCATATTCAAATAAATTAGAAGCTCACACTTATCAGATATATTTGTAGCATTCTAGGCTACTTTCCGAGCTTACTAGCACAAATTATCATGTTGTAAATTCGATCTTAAAAGAATCGGTTGTGATAAATTCAGATAATATAATATAAGGCAAGAACAATGGACATGGAAAGCAGCTCGAAGGAACCAGACATGGCTGAGGATTTTCAACGGTCCATGGTGGCTGCTCGCAAGCTGAAATACGAGGACAGTGTGCTGGAGAAGACATTGTCCACCTGGAGCAAGCTCCACGAGCTGCAGTACATCCGGGAGATGGATCTCCCTGAAGGAGGACCTGCTGCCACAAGGAAACTTGTGGCAAGAGAGAGGAAGTACTTGCGGCGTCAAGGCGTCGCCCATGCTGCTGACATTTTCAAGGGTGAATTTGTCTATCTCCTGATACTCCTCAATGAGCAGAAAGTATGTTGTAGATAGAGAAATAACCAATGTAGAAGCCCGTTTTTATCAATAAAATCCTATTTTGTTTGTTGCTTGTCTCGGTTTTTATACTTTCTGTTTATTATTTCATATACTTAATCCTGGAAATGAACAACATATAAAAATGTTAAGGAGATTAAGATAAATCAATTAACTCAAGAATATTACGGAAATAAGAAAATTTAGCGTCCAGTAGAGGCTTGGTGAATATGTCTGCTGCCTGCTGATCTGTTGGAACATATTCAAGGCCAATCTTTTTCTACATGACATGTTCTCGGATGAAATGATGTCTAATTTCGATATGCTTTGTCCTAGAGTGCAATATAGGATTATACGTGATGACTATTGCACTTGTGTAGTCACAGAAGATAAGAGATTCAGCGGTTTGAATTCCATAGCCTTTGAACTGCTGTTGCATCCACAACATTTGAGCACAAAAACTTCCAGCCGCAAGATACTATGCTTCAAAGGTTGATGTGGCAATAGATGTTTGTTTCTTGCTGAACCAAGATATTAGTTTATCGCCCAAGAACTTACATGAATCGCTAGTGCTCTTTCGGTCAATTTTGCATCCTACGTAATCCGCGTCTGAATAACCTACCAGATTAAAACTTGAATCTTCGGGTTACCAAATACCCACATTAGTAGTACCTTTAAGATATTTAAAAATATGTTTAACAACAGTATAATGTGATTGCATAGGATTAGCTTTAAAACGTGCACTAAACAAACTGCAAACATGATATCGGGTCGGCTAGCAATCATATATAACAATGAACCAATCAATCACCGGTACATGGTTGTGTCTATTGAGATTCCCCCTTCATCTTTGTCCAGTTTGATTGATGAGCTCATTGGGGTAGCAACTTTAGAGCAATTTTTCATACCAAACTTCTTTAGTTTGTCTCTTGTATATTTGACTTGATTAATGAAAATGCATTTTTGACTGCTTGACTTACAGTCCTAGAAAGAAGTTTAATTCTCCCATCATGCTCATTTCAAACTGATCATGCATTAACTTGGAGAATCTTTCACACGATTTAGGATTAGTTTATCCAAATATAATATCATCAACATAAATTTGCACAAATAATGAATAATTATGTTTTGAAAACTAAACAGTGTTTTATCTACTGTTCCAGTTGAGAAGTCAAGATCAAGTAAGAATTTGGTTAAAGTGTCATACCATGCACGTGGTGCTTGTTTAATCCATATAGTGCTTTATCTAATTTATATACATGATCAAGATGAGTGTGACTAACGAAGCCACGTGGTTTTTCTACGTATGCTTCCTCATTAAGCAAAATGTTTAAGAATGCTGATTTGACATTCATTTGATAGACCTTAAAATCTTTGAATGCCACAAATGCAAGAAATATTCTAATTGTTTCTAGTCTAGCAACAGGGGCAAAGGATTCATCAAAGTCAATGCCTTTCTCCTGTATATAAACTTGTGCTACTAATCTGGCTTTGTTTCTAACTATCGAACTGTTCGCATCCATCTTCTTTCTAAACACCCATCTAGTACCAATTATATGTAGATTAGCAGTCAAGGAACTAAATGCCATACTTTTCTTCTTTCGAATTGATTTAGTTCTTCCTGCATAGCATCTATCCAACTAGAATCATTCAAAGCATCATCAATTTTCTTAGGTTCTATCTGAGAAACGAATGTAGCATGCATAATGAAACGACGTCAATTTTTTTTAATCATAAACTCGAAAATACTAATTAAAATAACTTAAATTTTTCATAAATCATAATAATTTAACATTTAAGTCTCAAGTGTATCAAAATATCCCTAAATCATCGGTTACCCAAAAATCCTAGGTCGACCTTTAAAAAGATCAGCTAACATAAAATTAAAGCATAAAAATATCTCTAATAAAATCATTAACATAAATCTTTTAAATTTTATATCTAACAATCTAGTGCGGAAACATAAAGGTCCCTCGGAAGTGTACTGCTGCACTCGATCCACTCGATCGTCAGCGCCTCCCCTAAAATCATCAAATCCTACATCATACAAATCTAGTGAGTCTAACGGCTCAGCACGTACTAAACATGAGTAGTAAATAATACATATACAATCACATGGATAAAAATCATACTTTTATTTAAAATAATCTTTTGAACATAAATAAACCATTTAAAATCATTAAGCATAAATAAATCATTTAAAAATATTTTAAGCATAAATCAGATATCATAAATCATTTTAATCGTAAAGCTCTCAATCCTTTATCATTTTGGGTGAAGTTTGATCCTTAAAAGTGACTAGCTTTTATCCTTTGGTCGACTGATCAGTCTTCAGCTCCACATGGTCCATGGGGGTGGTCATTAGGCTCCACCGTGGAAATACGATCGTCGACGCTCCCTCGGGGGCCTTCACCCATAGATGGGCTCCCTCTGGGGTCTTTTCCCATAAATTGGCTCCCTTCGAGGCCTTCTCCTGTAAATGAGCTCCCTCTGTGGTCTTTTCCCCTCACGACATCCCCACAAAATCATATATTATTTGTCACAGTCAATTCGCATCCTTCAAAGCATTTTTCATTTTCTTTTAAAGCAAAAATTATCGTAACTTTCCAAAAATAGCATTTTAACAATAAAAATTGCACAGCTTTACCATAAATAATAAAATCTCATATTTTCATAAAAATCATCATTTAAATCATAAAATATTATTTAAAATGCATTATGATCCTTCAGGATGCTGCCAAACTTTTACGTATTTTCCAAGTGTAATGTTACTGTTTTACCCCTAGACGTAAAAATTCTCGATTTTATCTTTTTCATACTTTTAATGGCATGGGTTTATTCCAAATAATTATTTATGGTTAAATATAATTTTTCATAATTTTATTCGGCATAATTCGAGGCTTTTCAAATAATTCTTTAATTAATTATTCGAGAGACGATTAAATTCCGGATAAATTCAAAATTCATTATTTTGATCCCAAATTTTAAACATAACATTTTTATTACCTAATATACCCTTGTAAGCAATGAACCACACCCGTAGACCCATGGTTCCAATTTTAGTTCAATAAATTCGAAATATGACCCTCACTCCAACACACCGAGCCATCTCCTTATTTACTCGAGCCATGGTCGAGCCACCTCAAGCAAAACCCTAGCCAACCCACCTAGGTACCCTCCTGACCAACCCTGACCCTTTGACCCAGCTGTTAACTCGCGCACAAGCCCAAAAACTGAGAACCAAAGTTCTACGCACAAGCTATTCCATGCTTCAAGACTCCAAGCCAACCTAGGACACTTCCAGTCGAGCCACCACAAATCCCACCTAACCATAACCAACCCTGGACCACGCCCAGATCAACCAAGCCCAGCCCAAGCCACTGAACCCATGCAACGAGCCACCGGTTAGAGAAACCAGCAGCTGTGCACCTAAGCTACTCTACCACGCTAAGCTCGAGCCCACGTCAAGCCACCCTACACCAACCCATGACCCTACCCCTGGACAACCTCCCTTGACCCTATTGGACCCACTGGCCTGCCCAAGCTCTAGCAGCGAGCCCCCATGGTCGCTGCCGCACCAACACACGAGTGGGGGAGAGTCCCTCTTCACGTGGACTTTTCCCCAGCCCATGACTCGAGCCCTAGCCTTCCTAGTACTCTTCTTAGGTTCTAACCACGACTGGCCTAGCCACCTATCCGAGCCCTACCCAGCCATGCAAGGTAGCCGCCACTTGAACCAAGTGAAAACCCCTTCCAAACCCTAGCAACACCTATGGTTTCCAGCTTGTTTTCTATTGAATTTTATCATGTTTTAATCACAATTCATTCATATAACATTCTACGTTGGCAGCGTACTCGTTGGATTCAAAACATTTTTTATAACAAGCGTAAAATCGTAAAAACGTTGAAAATATGTATCATACCGTAAAATTAATCAAACACTCATATTTTTCATGCATAAAAAATTAAATCATGTATATTATGATTTGTATGATGTTTTAAAAAGTTTAGAGAACATGCATTTGTGTTTATAATGCTCGAATACTCGATCGTTGGCGAGGGTACGAAGATGGACGACGAAGAACCCTATCCTTTTCGTTCCTTGAAACTCTCAAAATTATTGTGTATGTGTGAGTGTGTTTTCGGCTGGTTGAAGGCTGAATAGTCAGTTTAGAAAGCCTATGAGTTCTTATTTATAATTTAATCAACATGTTAATGGGCTTTAGTTTTGGGCTTGAAAGCTTAAGTGAAATTGAGCTCAATTACACTTATTCAATTAAATAATAAAAGTTTATAAAATTAGTTTCCGAAAAAAAATATTTTTGATCTTTTAAAACTCTTTGTTTGCCCAAAACCGACTTCCTGGAAAAAAAATGGAGCTTGACTCGTAAAATAATTCAAACTTCCACATTTTTAGAAAAATTAAATTATTTTTAATCATATTAAGAAGCCTTGAAAATATTTAGATAAAAATAAATATTATTGTCTTGGTCGTCCCCAGTCTCTTTTCCCATGTCTATTATCGAATATTCGGGTAAAATCCTTTAATTTCATGAAATCATGTCATATAATCATTTAATCATGCAATCATACCTTTAATCATTTAATAAATCATGCAAGCATTTAAAATAAATTAAATAAAATAATTAAGCAACTAAAATAATTTTGCATGCATGTTGTTTAAGTGAGTTTGGTTTTTCGGACGTTACACATAAACTCATAAATCATTTGCTTTCTAGTTCTAAGAGGGGTGGTTGGGTTACCGATGACCAGCTCGAGTGGATGATTCTTATTCCACCGGAGACTTGGTCCATATGGATTGTACTCTGTTGGTTGTGCGATTGTATCTTCTTGTTCCATCATGTCCTCTTGTATCTGAATGATTTCTGACTGGTGATTTTTCATCGGTACATTCACCTGATGAGTTTGTTCTTATACGGTTGGACTTTGTTCAGAAATATGGTCGTCTGTTCTTCTAAAAATCTATTTCATCATCACTGCCTGATTCAAGGTTAGTAGCATCTAATGTATTACTTAAATAATTAATGCTATTGCTATTATTATCGTGACAGATAGATGATTCATCAAATACAATGTGTATGTATTCTTCAACAATGAGAGTTCTTTGATCGAATACTCTATAGGCTTTTCTCACTGCTGAATATCTCAAGAAAAAACCATTATCATATTTAGCATCAAATGCAGTTAATTGTGTCTTGCCATTATCATGTATAAAACACTTGCAACAAAATATACGGAAGTATCCAATCTCAAACTGTTTGCCGATCCAGATCTCATATGGAGTCTTTCATGATTTTTGCTGATCATGGACCGGTTCTGAGTGTAACAAGCACCGTTAACCGCCTCTGACCAAAATCTCTAAGATATTTCAGATTCTGCTAGCCAAGTGCGGTTTCTTCTTTCAGCAACTCTATTTTGTTGCAGTGATCTATCAGCTGAGAGCTCATGCTTGATGTCATGGTCCTCAAGATAAGATGAGAGGAGTTGATTCAAAAATTTAGTTCCTCTATCATTCCTGATCCTATCCGCCACTACCGTTCTTTAATTTTGGATTTTCTTGAGAAGTTTGATTAGATGGGCAGAGGTTTGATCTTTGGAACTCAAGAATATTACCCACGTGTATCAGAAGAAGTCATCGATTACCACTAGGGTTTATTTATTTCCTTCTAAGCTGTTTACTGGTATGGATCCAAACAGATCCACGTGGGGTAGTTCCAGGCATCGAGCTGATGAATTCCTTCTTTTATTTTTGAAGGTTGATCGAACATGTTTACCTAGTTGACAAGCATTTCAGATTCTATCTTTTGCAAAATTAATGTTAGGAAAACCAGATACCAACTTAAGCTTATTAATAGTGGCAATGGATTTGAAGTTAAGGTGATTAAGCCATTTGTGCCATAGACAATTTTTATTTACATTTAAGGCGATGAAACAAGTAGGTACATTAAAACTATCATCATTCCATTTCACCTCATATGTGTTCTGTTCTCTAAGACCAGTCAATACATTATTGCTTGCAAAAAATTTAATAGTGCACGTGTGCTTGTGAAACTCAACGGTGTAACAGTTGTCACAAAGTTGACTTGTTCTAATCAAGTTATAACATAAATTTTCATCTAAGAGTATTGATGGATCGTGTGTGCTAGCGCCTTTGAAGACATTTCGCACACAACAGTCTTCAATGAGCTTCAAAAGCTCGTGTTCTAAGAATATTAACACCGATGAATTAAATCGAGTTTGGTTTTAAATCAAGCGAAAGAAACTCGAAGTAATCATTCGTAAAGAAAACTGAAATGTTAGAAAATATTTTAACTTATGTAAACTGACTAACTGAAAGAACACATATTAGTTTTTGCATTCTTGTATTTCAGTTATAGTAACAAATGAACACACGAACACTCTAACTAATCAAAACAATTTTAAAACGATAGTTAATCAGTTAAATACACAAGATATGTTTATGGATGTTCGGAGACTTCAACTGCTCCTACGTCACTCCTTCTATCTCCACGGATAGGATCCACTAGAAGACTTTTATTTATACAACTACGTGTATAAGCCCACTCAGCTAGGACTTATCCACTGCCTAAACTGAACTCCTAGCTACGACTGAAAACAGCAACTTCCAGTCAACACTTGTTTAATGTCTATGTGAGAAAGACTACATACACAAGTTTAACGTCTTTGTGCAAGACTGTTTTGGTTGGTTTTGAGAGTAAGTATGTGTGTGAGAACTGAACAAGAATGTTCTCACACACTGAGGAGAAGTGGCTTCTAAACTAAGCTGATACAACGATGAAGAGTTCTCTCTGGGCTTAAGTGCTTCTCAAAGATGATAATCAACTAGACTTGCCCTTCTCTAACATTGTATATGTGCTCTCTACTTTTTCGAGTCTTTACCGATCTTCTCTTTATATAGACAGAAGAAGATGATCGTACAGTGAGACTCATTTATTGTATTCGTTGCATTTGAATCGACTTCTTGGACTTAGTGTCTCGTATTTTTGATTGTCCTTCTGAAGAGTTTTGTCTTTAATGCTCTGATGCAACGTCCATTATTGTCCTTTGACTGGATAATGGCTTTGTACCTTCTCGCATAGCTGGAATCCACTTGAAAGAGTTTATCTTCATCTATAACTGAAAGATTATAACTGATGCTTCGAATTGGTCAGTTTGAAGTGATCTTTCAGTTGGGCGGGTGAAATCAGTTGACTCGTCAGTTGAAATGATTTCACACTTGTTCAGTTGGACTGATCAGCTGGGTTTCTTCATTAGTTGAATACTCCTTCGGCTGGCCAGGCTTCTGAGGTTTTCCTGCTAAATCACCTATTAACTGGTCAATCAGTTGTACTGCTCAAATGATGTAGCCAGTTAGACTGATTCATTTTGTGCGATCAGTTGGGTCTTCAGTTTTGCGAAGTAACATCTCGTGAGTGATCCTAGATGCTGCATAGCTAAGGTAGATCATTAGTAACACAATTAACAAGTTTTGTTATCATCAAAATCAATATTGCGAAATTGAAAAGTTCCAAAAATCTCCCCCTTTTTGATGGTTTCAAAACTTGAACAATTAAGCACAATATATTCAGTTTAAGAGTTAGTACATTCAAATTGTCGAAAATTCCCCTTTACAACTGAATCAAAAATATTTTGAATACAAAATAAAAAATCTTCTTCTAAAACTGAGTATAAAGAAACGGAGAATTTAAAATCGTATTTATCAGTTGACTGAGAGAGTAACTGTTTTTTTAATACATACTTTCAGTTAAAAAGAACGCTCCCCCTCAGGAACTGAATAAAAGCCCGTATTTGAGAATTATTTAATTAGTCATTCAATCATTCAAGCATCATAGGCAAGATAACTGAAAATATCTATTCAATCACAAAGAGACATATCTGAATAATCATGATATTTTATTTGAATAAATTCCATGTATTTACATACGAGTACATACATCAGTTGGAAATGGAAAAACTGCTACAACAATAGCATATTTTAAATAACATCAGATATCAGTTGGTTTCTGTGACAGAACTGGATATACCATCACCTGGTTGTCTTGACTGCTTGAACTGCTGCATCAGTTGTGAGTTCAATTTGCTATAGAATTGAGTAAAATTGCTTTGAACTCGTCCTTTGTGCTTACCCAACTGGTCGAGCAGACTCTAACCAGGCTCACGTGGAGTTCAGCTGGTGATTAAATCAGCCAGCATCCCAACAAAGATGAGTTTCGTCTGAAGAACAACTGACTTGGTAGGTTTACAACTGATTGTTTATTCAGCGAGCAATTCAGCTGTTCATCTTTGCAGATGTTTCTCAGTCCCCTGCAAGCTGATTAAAAGCTCCGAACTTAGGAAAATGGAGAAGCGGCCATAACAAAAATTGCAGGACCGATCCTCTCAACTCTTTGCCAAAGAGCGACATATAAATATTTTTAAATAGCTTTGAAAATCGTAAAAAACATTTTCAAATAGCTTTTAACACTATTTGAGAGTAACACTTTTTAAATCACAGTTTTCTTCAAATGTTCTTCTTAGAACAACTCGATCTGATACCAACTGATGGATCGTGTGTGCTAGCGCCTTCGAAGGAATTTCGCACACAACAGTCTTCAATGAGCTTCAAAAGCTCGTGTTCTAAGAATATTAACACCGATGAATTAAATCAAGTTTGGTTTTAAACCAAGCGGAAGAAACTCCAAGTAATCATTCGTAAAGAAAACTGAAATGTTAGAAAATATTTTAACTTATGTAAACTGACTAACTGAAAGAACACATATTAGTTTTTGCATTCTTGTATTTCAGTTATAGTAACAAATGAACACACGAACACTCTAACTAATCAAAACAATTTTAAAACGATAGTTAATCAGTTAAATACACAAGATATGTTTATGGATGTTCGGAGACTTCAACTGCTCCTACGTCACCCCTACTATCTCCACGGATAGGATCCACTAGAAGACTTTGATTTATACAACTACGTGTACAAGACCACTCAGCTAGGACTTATCCACTGCCTAAACTGAACTCCTAACTACGACTGAAAACAGCAACTTCCAGTCAACATTTGTTTAATGTCTATGTGAGAAAGAATACATACACAAGTTTAACGTCTTTGTGCAAGACTCTTTTGGGTGGTTTTGAGAGTAAGTATGTGTGTGAGAACTGAACAAGAATGTTCTCACACACTGAGGAGAAGTGGCTTCTAAACTAAGCTGATACAACGATGAAGAGTTCTCTCTGGGCTTAAGTGCTTCTGAAAGCTGATAATCAATTGGACGTGCCCTTTTCTCTCTAATATTGTATATGTGCTCTCTAATTTTTTGAGTCTTTACCGATCTTCTCTTTATATAGACGGAAGAAGCTGATCATTCAGTGAGACTCATTTATTGTATCCGTTGCATTTGAATCGACTTCTTGGACTTAGCGTCTCATCTTTTTGATTGTGCTTCTGAAGCGTTTTGTCTTTAATGCTCTGATGCAACGTCCATTATTGTCCTTTGTGTGGATAATGGCTTTGTACCTTCTCGCACAGCTGGAATCCACTTGAAAGAGTTTATCTTCATCTATAACTGAAAGATTCTAACTGATGCTTCGAATTGGTTAGTTTGAACTGATCTTTCAGTTGGGTTGGTGAAACTCGTCAGTTGAACTGATTTCACACTCGTTCAATTTGACTGATCTGAAACATCCCAAATTCGACGACTGTCCTCACTGTACCACGACAGGTCTTTCCAGCGTGCTTATGTCCTCACTCACACGCACCCTAGGAAACTTCCCAGGGGATCACCCATCCCAAAATTGCCCCAAGTCAAGCACGTTTAACTTTGGAGTTTTTATGTGATGAGCTACCGAAAAGAAGATGCACATTCGTGATATGAGTAGTACCAATCAAATCTTTTAAGCCCTTTTCAACTGTACATTCCATTACATTGAACAGTCTCGGAATCCCTCTCCTTCCGGTGTAAGAACGGTTCATTCATGTTCCCTCCACCTAGAAGCCTGCCAGGAGCCGCTCATTGTCCGTGCCACCTCATAGCATCGGCGATCACCCCTCGCCCTCTTCGGCCCCGGGCCTCACATGATCAGCTGGGTTTCTTCATTAGTTGAACACTTCTTCGGCTGGCCAGGCTTATGAGGTTTTCCTGCTGAATCACCTATCAACTGGTCAATCAGCTGTACTGCTCAAATGATGTAAACAGTTAGACTGATTCATTTTGTGCGATCAGTTGGGTCTTCAGTTTTACGAAGTAAACATCTTGTGAGTGATCCTAGATGCTGCATAACTAAGGTAGATCATTAGTAACACAATTAACAAGTTTTGTTATCATCAAAATCAAGATTGAGAACTTGAAAAGTTCCAACAAGTATATATTTGATAATAATTTTGCCGTGAGTAACCTTACCTTTACTCACTGCTTTACTTTAAATTATCACCAAAGGTGATTCTTGGTCCTTTGTATTCGACGACTTCTGATGAGAGATTTTTTTTACTTTACATATGTCTGGAGCAACCGCTGTCCAAGAACCAGATGGATTGTTCCAAGTTCTTCTTCTTCTTTAGTACCTAAAATCATTGAAATAAGAACTTGGTACCTATATCTATTTGGGTCCTGAATTGATTAAACCCTTAGGGACCCAACCTGGATTATCTTGAGGGATTTTATGTTGTGTGTCCCAAGATGGATGCGGTTATGTGCATAATCTGGTGGTGTGTTCATTTTTATTTCTCTGCAGTATGTTGTCTTGAGAGTTTGTCCTTATCACTCAATTTGTACATCTTTTGAACTGATCGACGTTGTAGTGTTGGTTAGGTCTTATTTTCGAGTGATGTCCGGTTGAACTTTGGTTTTTGCGGGACCAATTTGAACCGTTGCGAACAATTTGATTTGTCATGCGTCTAAGTCAAGATCGGTTGGATTTCGCACTCTCGAATTTGACATATCCTAGACCATGTCGCTTTCCATTGTTCTCAAGTCTTATGTTCTGATTGGTTTGGACTTCAGGCTTATCATGTTCATGTACCGTATTATATCTGACAAATTTAATTGATTTTAAACTGTCTTTATCTAGTAGCGTTTGAGTTTGTGATTCAGAGTTGCTGCATTCATTGATGCTATAACCTAGCACAGTTCTGTCTCCGACCGATTTCTGAATCTCATGCATCCTTTCAAGGGAAGCAGAGGACTTGTTTCACGAGTTGACTGTGTTCATAATCCGTTTATTTTCTTTAACATGGCATGGAATAATCTTCTCAAGTCATCATTCTCAGCCTTTAGCAGATTTAACTTCTCTTTCAAACCGTCAACCTCCTTTTCAGCAGCTGGAGAGGGTTAAATTGTTTTTCAAGTTTTGTTTTTCTGCCTTAGCCTCATCGAATTGCTGCGACAGTCTCTTAGACTCATTCACCATGTCATGCAGCATCGTGACAAGGTCTTCCCGTGTAAATTCCAGAGAGTCGAAGTCAAATACCATCTCTTCGGTGGATTATGATACTTCATTAGCCATGAGACATTTTACTGTCTCATCATCACTTTCACTCGAAGATTCCTCAGAGACGGACCTTTCTGAGTCTGAATCGGCCCATTTTATTTTTTCTTCTTCTGCAATTAAAACTCGTTGATCTTTCTTTTTTATGAACTTTTTATCATCTTTGGACCGTCTCCTATCAACCAGTCTATTTTAATCTTTCTTCGGCCTGTTGCACTCTGCAATAAAATGCCCCTTTTCCCACAGTTAAAACAAGCTTGACCATCATCTATATGGTCCTTTTTGAAATATGGCTTAACATACTGAGATTGATTTTTACACATATATTTACCAAATTTCTTGACAAATAGGGACATAGCTTCATTGCTCAGTTGCTCAGTTGATTTCTTACTTGTGGAATCTTCGACCAGAAGAGTCACTGTGGTAACTGCCAGGGCTTTGGTTTGTTGATAAGTGGATGGTTCTTCTTCAGTTTGTATTCCGAGCTCAAACTTGTATGCTTTAAGATCGGCAAAGAGATCGTGAAGCTCCAGCTTGTTCAAATCTTTTGATTCTCGCATTTCTGCTATCTTTACGTCCCATTCTCTGGGAAGAGCTCTGATTACCTTCAAGGCAATTTCACGGTTAGAGTATTATTTACCAAGAGAGATAAGTCCAATAATAATACCACTAAACCGTTAATCAAATTCGGAAAGAGTTTCTCCTGGCTTCATCTTGGCGTTGTCAAACTTCTGGATTACAACTGTCGGCTTATTTTCTTTGGTTTGGTCGTTGCCCTCACACAATTGTGTGAGTTTCTCCCAGATTTCATTTGTTGTGGAGCAAGTTTTAATTTTTGCAAACATATTTTTATCAAGAGTTTTATAAAAGATATCCTTGACCACGTTGACAAGGTTCGCCTTATTCTTGTCCTCAGTGGTCCATTCGGATCGATGCTTTTCCACCATTTGGGGAGCACCTTCAGTTATAGCCATAGCTGGATTGACTTTCAAAATCTTCACAGGCCCGTCAGTGATGACATACCACATGTCATTGTCTGGGGCTGCTAAATGTGTCTGCATACGAATTTTTCAGTCATCATAATCTTATTTAGAAAAATAGGAATCTTGTTAAATGATGTCATATCGATTGTAGATATCAACGTTCAAGAAAACCCGCTCTGACACAACTTGTTAGGATCGAAAAAGAGTTTAGAAGGGAGTGAATAAACTATTTGATATTAAAATTTGTTTCAATCGTTTTTAAACGGTTGAAATTTTTTCTCGAACGGTTAGAAATATGAACCACTTGAAAAGTGCGGAAAACAGTTCAAAATTTTTAATAATAGCTTCAATCGATTTGCTGGCTTGTTAACAAGAAACGGTTTGAAATGTAAGTGCTCGCGAAAAGTGAGAGAAAATGTTCTTTTAGGAATGATTCCACTAAAAGACTTTGGTTTTACAAACTTATTGCAACAATCCAGTCCAATCAGGACTTATCACACTGCCTGTTTTGGAACTCTTAGTGATCAATTTATACTTTTGGATATTAAAAACCTTCAGTTCACCAGACAACACAATCAATCAAATAACCAAAGGTTACTGATGTAAAGTAAACAGTTTTTTTTGTAGTACAAAGATGATCCATGAATGATCAGACATCTTTCTGTTGAATGCGTGCTTGATGAGCAATAAAGTGTATTAACTTTAGGTGAACTCAAAATCTTGAATTGTGTAAGCTTAGTAATGTTTCAATTGGAGCTTGTAATATCTTAATTATCTCTCTATCTGTTGTATTCATCAAGTCTTCTTTTATAAGATATTATTCCAACAGTCGAGAAATATGTATAACGTAAACCTGTAGCTTTGGAATGATATGTCAATATCAGCTTCAACATTAAATGTTCTTCAGTAAACATTTACTGTTCTCTTTGCTTGTGTAGCTTTGAATTTCGTTTCTTCGAAGAGTTGCTGCTGAGCATCCTTTTGTAGTAAATGTTAGCTCCATCAGAACATGTTAGGATATTTAAGCAATCTTTCTGTTTTGAGATAGTGACATAAATGAAGATCTTTATTGGGACTGGTGCAGGACATGGTTGACTTGTAGCGGTGCAAAACCATTGAATGTTCTACTCGGTCAGAGAATTTCTTTCATTAAGTGAACAATGAATATCTCTTTAATGAAGTGGTTTGGAAACTTTGAGCAACCGATGGGAAAGCTTCTAAAGGTTGAAACTTCTTCAAGCTGTTGAGATGCTTTAGGCGGTTGAGCTCCAAGAGGTTTGAAGTGTTCCTGTTATAAAAAATAAATTGCGGCTATTTTCCTGAAACAGTTAGGTGCTGCTTTGATTTTGTCAATTACCAAAACTTTAGGGTAATAATAATTTCTTAACAAGGTTTGAACAAAAGAGGAAAAAAGCCTAATTTCGGAGATAGGATAATTGCACATGACTTCAAATATAACAAAATATCAAAAGAAATGAAATAAAATGTTCTTATATTTTATTAATGTGAGAATCTTGGAGTTTTGGAAGAAAATTTGGGCAAATGTTGATAAAGATGAAGTCTCAACTTTTAAAAATAAAATATCTAAAACTTGAACTTGACATGAGCTTCAAAGATTTGGAGGTTTATGCCCATTAAGTGAAGATAAAAGGAGAGAACTTCACGAACAGAAGAGGCGGAACACTACAAGTGAACAACAATGAAATAAGAAGAAAAGCTTGGAGGAAGATAGTAGACAACTTTTTCTTGACACTTGGAGGAAGAAGGAAGCTGCTAGGGTTTGAGAGAGAGGAAGAAGACAACTTCAAAGGGGAAATCGCGCTAATCACGCTTAGATTTTCTTATTCCTTCCTATATTTTATTCTTATGTTTTCAAACATTGAGTATTTGCTTTGTTTTTATTTTATAGAATAAATTTCTTTTGGCTAAGACCATAATATGATCAAACAATACTTTGTATGATATTTGATTTATTTTCAATATCTTATTTTTCTCGATTTTAATTATTGATTAATGTTGGTTTAATATTTCTTTTTAATATCTCGATAAACTATTTACATGTTTGTTGATTAATCAAAAATAGGAAGATGTTTGATTAAATATAGCAACAAAGACGTCAACAACACATGGTTAAAGTGACTAGAAGTAGTATTCGGTTTCAATGTACTATTTTAGGTGAAAATTGAAATTACACAAAGATTTAATACATTTAGATCTAATAAAATTGAATTAGAAATAATTAGACTGTTAGATTTAAATAGGTTTATTAACTCTAGGAATCGTTTAATAAATATATTGGGGATTTCACCGTGATTGTTAAGAATTAAATAGTTAATAGAATTTTAACATGTGTCAACATAGTAGAGTTTGGTACCGCTATGTTTCTTAATTCTTTATTTAAAGTTGAATCTCTCCTTGATCTTTGAATCCATCATTTTTATTGCAATTGTTTTATTTAATAGTTTAGATTAATAATTCACATATCATCTTTTTTATTTTGTCTAACTTAAGTTAAGAGATAAAATTATAGTAATTAAATAATAGTTTTCGTGGGATCAATACTTAAACTCATAATCCTATTTACTATAAATTGACCCAGTCTGCTTGCAATATTTATTCAAAATCAAAATAGTCGGTCAAGGAATCAAAGAAGAAAAGAGGTGTCAGTAGTGGTGGAGATGGTTCTGGAGGTGGTGATAGTAGTGGTGGGAGTTTATTTGAATTCAAGCTTTATAAGATATATTTTGTTTATTTTTGTAGGTTTAATATGATTATTTTTTATGCACATGTAAAATGACATTTCATTCACTTAGTGAAATTCATTCTTTTCAAATCTTATCTCATTAAACTATTTTCCCGTAAATTTCTGTATAAACTTGCAACATAGTTTTATAATTATAAAAAATAGAGAAATTGTCAGAATATTTTTAGTACCTTAAAATATTGAACGGTTTCAGGATCCAACCATTTTTTTAGTGTAGTTTCACGTTTTCAAACTACTGGATCATTTGAGATAGAATGTAACAACCCAAAATCGGAAGGTCCACGTGAACCATATGCATGCAAATTATTAAATTTCTTTTGTATTTTATTTAATTATTTTAAACCATTAAATGCATGTTTATTTCATTAATTTATGTTTAATTATTTTTATGCATTTTATGCATAATTCATGCATGATAGGATTTAATTCATGAAATTTTAAAAGTTCACGCATTAGGGTGTCTAGGTGCATTTCACGTTCGAACGAGGATCGGAGACCGAAGAATTTTCAGGAAAATTATTTTAATTACACGATTTATTTTTATAAAATAAGTTGAAGCGTTTTTAAGAGTATTTTTCAAAAATGAGATTTTAATGGGGTATTTTTACCCGCATGATCTTATTTTTAACGGTACGCAATTTTATCAAATCGATGAACTTTTTAATTGTTCGGCAAATATTTTCAAAATCGTTCCAACACGAAATATTTTTCGAGAGCGTGTTTGGATTTAATGAGCCTACTTTTAAGCTTTTTGGGCCTACTTTGAGTTTATAGTTAAATTAAACAATTTAGGCCCATAAATTGATTTATTATCTATATAATTAGACCCTCTAATCACCCAATTAACCTAAACCTAATAACTATATCAGCCGACACCACCTCCCCTCTCCTTTCCCTCTCGTTTTCAGAGCTTTCAGCAACAAGGGCCTTCGGTTTTAGCATTGTTCTTGCAACAAAATTCTCCTGCGTTTCCCCGTTGTCCCATCTCTTCGCCGTTCTTGCGTGGAATTCATCTAAGGCACGCTTGTTACTTCTTTCTTTGCATCATGCACGTCATATTAATGCTGTGTGTACATATCTTCACAAAATCGTTCGATCTAGTCAAGAGCACGATTTATCCTTCGGGTTTGCACCATTTTATCACATCGTGAATGTGTGTGGCTCACGTTTTTCTGTGTATAGTGCAAAGGGCTGCGACTTAGGACTCTACTGAGTAAGTGGGTGGTGGCGTGATGAAGTCTTGGAAAGAGATGGTTTGGCCATGCTGTAGTTGGAGAGATCGAGAGTTTGGGTGGGGTTGGTTCGAAAGCTATCGAGCAAGGGCTGCGGCGGTGCATGGGCTCGAACCTAGCCATGCCTCAGCCTTTGTTATGTCTGGTAGGATGATAAGAGTGTAACTTAGGCGCTTGGACGAGGGACAAGATCGAATCTGGGAGATGTAGCTCGATAGAGAGGAGATGCGATAGCTTGCTCGGGTCTCTTTTTCTTTTCATATGATTCGCACAGCAGCTTCGTTTCGCCTAGTTTAAGTGATCCCTTTCGGCTTTAAGAATGGGATTTCAAGGTAGGACAAGTGGGTGTAGTGGAGTGGACCGAGATGTTGGAGAGGAGTTGTTGGCCGAGAGTTTGTCTTTTCTTTTATTTCCTTCAGCCGAAATTTCTTTGGAGCTATTATTAGAGTATTAAGGGTCTTATAGTGTCTTTAATATATCATAAGAGGTTGGGAAAAATTTGATAAAGTTTCAAGTCGATTCGGAATAAAACCGGGACTCCGGTCCAAGTTTTAAAACGAATCGTTTAAGTTCTGATTTTTGGCTTGATTTTACGTCTAGGAATACTTTTAAAAATGTTTTGGGACATATTAAGGAGTTTGATAAGTTTCGGGTCAATTTTAGAGGTCCAGGGTTGAAACAATAATTTTTGGGCTTCCAGGGGCAAAATGGTCATTTTGCACCCGGGGTGAGATTTTAGTCCTAGCAGCGCCCTGAGCACAAATCATGATATTTTTAAATGTTCATGCATCACGTTTACGATTTTTACGCTATTATAATAATTATGGTGCATGCTTGGTTTAAAGGAATTAAGAGAGAAAAGTGAGAAAGTGAAGAGCACTCCGTCTCCGCCGCACCGCGTCGTTATTTCGTACTCCGTCTCCGCCGCACCGCGTCGTTATTTCGTTTGTTTTCTTTCAAAACAAACCAAGGCATGTTTATATCTTCTTTCACTCTTCAATCAAGCCATATAGGTATTTTTAAATATCGCAAGTACAGGATTTTAATGCAAGAATATCGAAATTGTTCATATTTAATGATGTTATTTAATTATATCACGTGCAAAATATTCATTTTGAGATTTATGTGATATTGCTTGTGGTCACTTTACTATAATGATAAAACCTGATCGCCAGTTACCGGTCATGGGAGCATTACTAAATTCGGTCGCCAGTTACCGGTCCGGTCGCCAGTTACTGGTTAGTTAAGTTGTTTCACCCAGTATACTGTGGCAGTAGTCTGATCAGACATACATTATTAAACCCGGTCGCCAGTTACCGGTCAGGTCGCCAGTTACCGGTCAGCTCAGTTCAGTTCAGTTCAGGGACCACTTGCGTAGATCATAATCTCACCAGAAAAATTATTACATGCTTTTTCAGTACAGGATTCCAAGGAGCAAACATTTTCACTATGATTTTCAGTTCAGTTATGCACGTATTATAATTGCTCATGTACAAGTTATTTTCACATTATGCCTCATGACATGATATTTTTATCCCATGCAAATTTTACTATATTATTTACTCGTTATTTACGATATATGCATGCTGAGTCTTTAGGCTCACTAGACTTGATTGTTGTTGTAATAGCCAAGCCTGGTGTACGGTACGGTTTAAGTCTCGTATGTTTTTTGGATTATTTGGTTTAGATGTTAAGAGTTGTGATTATGGGTCATAGTATAGTTGGTTATCATTATTTTGTGGCATTGTTGATGTTCATTGATGGTAGTTGTATTGTATCAGCGTTGCGGTTCGATTTTAGTTGCTTTAGAGTTTGTTTTTGCCGTGACATCACCGCACCCGCGGTGTAGTGGTTACCGCACCCGCGATAAGGTTGGCACCGCACCCGCGGTCGTCGTTTTCAAAATTTTGATTGGAATGCGGTGGAGTTTGGAGCGCACCCGCGGTCGTGTACAGTAGAAGCGTGTTTCGAGTTTTAAGTGATATAATTGGATGTATTGGCTCATTTTCCTCATTCTTCTCCCTCACTTCTCGATTTTTCTCTCCTTGGAGACTAGGGTTTGCTCATTTCTTTTATTTCCTTCCTTTGATTCTTGCATCTTAGGGGATTATTGTTGAGAGATCAAGGTTCTTCTTGGTTCTAGGAAGCTAAGGTAAGCTTTTGGTGTTGTTTATTCTTGGTTTTGGGGTGAGAGATGATATGGGTTTGTTGATGGTGTTGGTTTATGGATTAATTGATATGGGTTTTTGATTATTGAGGTGTTGATGGTTCATTATATGGTTTGTTGTTGTAGGATTACTACCAAGAGTATAGAATCAAGGTTTCAAGTGGTTGTGGAATTTCATTCTTGTGCTCACATGATAATATATGTATGGTATTTCAATGGTTTTAACGTGCTATTCCTTTCATTTGATTCATGATTATGTATTGATTCACTTGTTATATATATTGATGGCATTTTATGTCTCAATTATTGAAAAGGGAATACAAGAGAAAGAGTATGCAAAGTGTTTGATGAAATGCCAAAGAGAGAATTCAAATTGATTTATTGGATTGATAGATACATAGTCAGAGATTGCATGCAATTAGTTGATCAACGATCATAGGCTTATATCCCTCAGAGTTATCGATTTATATCGATGGGATATAGGTACAGAGACTAGAGATACTCTATAGATATCAATCCATACCAGAGAAAAGAGAAATACCATCGTTATTATTATTAATGCTACGATATTCATATTTCAGAGTTGATAGGTATTTAATGTTTTCAAAGTCATGATTTTCAGAGTATGATATGTACATTGCTATGTAATAGTTTCACTTGCTGAGTTTTATACCCATTTCAGTTATTAATGTGATGCAGATAAGAGCGACGAACCAGGACGTTGATTGGAGTCGGGGTCATATGCATGTGAGAAGGAAGGAAGAGGAGTTTGGTGGCATTTTGGCATGATCACACAAATGATGTTTTGTATTTTGGCTTTTATCATTTCATTGATCATGTAATTGCAAATATTTGTAAATGTTTTCTGTCAAGTAATTTTAAATCCTTCCTCCATTTCAAAGAAATTTTTAATTTCGCTGCTATTTTATTAAAACGGGTCAGAGGTGTCACATTTAGTAGTATCAGAGCACCGTTCTTCGGACCAATGCATATGACTTCGTCTACTTTCAACTGTCCGGGTATGTCTTCTTCTACATCTATTCATTGTTATCTATTGATTTGTTTTGTGTGAGCACATTGTAGAGTATGCCTCCTAAGAGGAAAGCCGTAGAGGGTGAGTATAGTTCTTCCTCTAGAGTTGTCGATGAGTTTGGCAAGTTGTTGAAAGAGCAAGCCAAGGTCCATAGTGAGCAGATCCAGCAGTTGCTGCGTATGCAAGGTACAGGCCAAGGTAGAGGTCAGGGTAGAGGCCAAGTAGCTCAAGCAGTTGGTACCGATGTCATCTTTATTGCTTTCAAGAGGATGGATCCACCTGAATTTGCAGGAAGCACTGATCCTTTGGTGGCCGTAGAATGGATCAAGGCACTTGAGGCTATTTTCGATCATCTCAACTACAAAGACAAGGACAGAATTAGTTGTGCAGTGTTCATGTTAGTCAAAGCTGCACGTATTTGGTGGAATGCTACCAAGGTTAGTGTGGACGTTCCAGCATTGAAGTGGCAAGAGTTCACCGATCGTTTCTATGACAAGTACTTCCCAGACGCACTTCGAGCTAAGAAGGTAACTGAGTTCTTGGAGCTTCGTCACGGAGGCATGAATGTTGATGAGTACATTCTGAAGTTCGAGGAGGGCTGTCTGTTTGCCCCGTATATTGCTTCCAACGACAAGGACAGAGGTGCTCATTTCATTGGAGGCCTTAGAGCAGAGATCCGAAGGGATATCAACATGTCGAAGGCTGTGACATTCAAGGAGATCGTGGCTAAGGCTTTGTTAGCTGAACAAGATGAGAAGGACATTGCCAGGGAAAGACAAGCGAGACAGCAGGCCATTGCTCAGAGAGGCCAGGGTCCAAGTCAAAGAGGAAAGGATCGTTTAAAGGGTAAAGGCAAGTTAGAGCCGAGTCCTAAACCACCGGCAGTCCCATTGGATCCCGAGAAGCCTTTGTGTCCCAAGTGCAGTCGACATCATCGGGGAGAGTGCAGATTTGGTACTCATACTTGTTATCGATGTGGCACTGCAGGCCATATTGCCAAAGACTGTCCAAGAGGAGCGAGTATAGAGAAGGTGCAGGTCGCATATTTGCCATGACGAAGGAAGGTATAAATCATGATTATTCTGTGATCTCTAGCACTATTTTAATTTCAGGCAGAGTAGCTACGACATTGATTGATACAGGTGCTACTCATTCTTTTATGTCTGAATTGTTTTCGAGATCTTTGGGTATAGTTCCTTCTGTTCTTCCCCTCCAGTTCAATGTTGTTTTGCCTTCGGGAGATGTGTTGTGCCCGACGTCTATTGTGTATGTGTGCTCTGTTCAAATTGATGAGCGAGTGGTTTATGCTGATCTGATTGTTATCCCAATGGTTGCATTTGATATTATACTTGGCATGGATTGGCTATCGACCTATCGTGCAGTGATTGATTGTGTTGCTAAGACGGTGACATTTGCAGATGATGGCAATAGGGAAGGTATGCTCGCCAGTGAAGGTACTTCGCTGGTCCTTCCTTTTATTTCGTGTCTTGAGGCTAAGAAGTTGTTGTTTAGAGGATGTGATGGGTTTTTGGCTGTGGATGTGGATAAGATTGTGAAATTGAATATTGATGATATTGATGTGGTGAGAGAGTTCTCTGATGTGTTTGAGGATGATGTTCCGGGTTTACCGCCTGACAGAGATGTAGAGTTTGTGATTGATCTAGTTCCGGGTACAGTTCCTATTTGTAAGGCTCCGTATAGAATGGCCCCAACAGAGATGAAGGAGTTGAAGACGCAGTTGCAAGATCTTTTAGATAAAGGTTTCATTCGGCCGAGTTCTTCGCCTTGGGGAGCTCCGGTTCTTTTCGTCAAGAAGAAAGATGGGACCTTGCGGCTGTGTATTGATTACAGAGAGATCAACAAAGTGACGATTAAGAATAAGTATCCGTTGCCGCGGATAGATGATTTGTTTGATCAGTTGCAGGGGGCTATCGTGTTTTCGAAGATTGACCTGCGATCTGGCTATTATCAGTTGAAAGTTAGGGAGTCTGATATCCCTAAGACGACGTTTTGGATCAGGTACGGTCATTATGAATTTCTTGTAATGTCTTTTGGTCTGACCAATGCTCCTTCGGTCTTCATGGATCTGATGAACCGTGTTTTCAAGCCGTATTTGGATAGCTTCGTCATTGTTTTCATCGACGACATTTTGATCTATTCCAAGACCAGAGAGCTTCATGCAGAGCACCTCAGAGTTGTTCTTCAGTTGCTGAGAGAGAAGAGGTTGTATACTAAGTTGAAGAAATGTGAGTTCTGGTTGGAGCAGATTTCTTTCTTAGGCCATGTTGTTTCAAAAGATGGTATAGCTGTTGATCCAACAAAGATTGAGGCGATTCAGAATTGGCCTATCCCTACCACTGTATCAGAGGTACGCAGTTTCCTTGGTTTGGTGGGTTATTATCGTCGTTTCATTTCAGATTTTTCCAAGATTGCCCTGCCATTAACCAATCTGACGAGGAAGGCTGTGAAGTTTGAGTGGTCCAATGAACGCCAAAGTGGATTCCAGGAGTTGAAAGATAAATTGACGACAGCTCCGGTACTTGCATTGCCCAGTGGTTCAGAGGAATTTGTTGTTTTTACTGACGCGTCGAAGAAGGGTCTTGGTGCAGTGCTGATGCAACGTGGAAAGGTTATAGCCTATGCTTCACGCCAGTTGAAGGACTATGAGAAGAATTACCCTACGCATGATTTGGAGCTGGCAGACTGTGGTTTTCGCCCTGAAAATCTGGAGACATTATTTATATGGCGAAAAGTGTGAAATCTTCACGGACCACAAGAGTTTGAAGTATTTGTTCTCTCAGAAAGAGCTCAATATGCGACAGAGGAGGTGGTTAGAGCTTGTCAAAGACTATGATGTGACGATCAGTTACCACCCAGTGAAAGCGAATGTTGTAGCGGATGCTTTGAGCCGTAAGTCGAGTTCTTCTTTGAGTTCGATGATTCAGCAGCCGTTGTTGTTAGACTTGCAAAGAGAAGAGATAGCTTTGGTGGTTCCGGGAACCATTGCTCGCTTTTCAGCATTGGTTATTCGTGCTACTTTGACGGACAGGATCTGTAGAGAGCAGGCCAGTGATTTACAGTTGACAGAGATGAGAGCTAGAGTAGAGGAGAGAGGTAACTCAGAGTTTGGTGACTTTCAGATGCCGTATTTGTGTTCCTATTGGTGACGATATTCGACGAGACGTCTTGACAGAGGCACATACCGCGCCATATTCGATACATCCAGGAAGCACCAAGATGTATCAGGATCTTCGTAGACTCTATTCGTAGACTCTATTGTTGGTCAGGTATGAAGAAAGATATTGTCATATTTATTTCTCAGTGCCTAACTTGTCAGCAGGTGAAGATCGAGCACCAGAGACCTGCTGGGACATTGCTATCATTGCCGATTCCTCAATGAAATGGGAGCATATTACGATGGACTTCGTGACTGGTCTTCCCAGAACGCAGAAAGGTTTTAATTCCATTTGGGTTATTGTTGATCGATTGACCAAGTCAGCGCACTTTCTTCCAGTCAAGACGACGTATTCCATGCACCAGTATGCCGAGGAGTACATAGCATAGATTGTTAGACTTCATGGTGTTCATGTGTCGATTGTGTCTGATCGTGACCCTAGATTTACTTCAGAGTTTTGGAAGAGTTTGCACAGAGCTATGGGTTCACGGTTAGCTTTTAGTACAGCATATTACCCCAGAGCGACGGTCAATCAGAGAGAGTTATTCAGATTCTAGAGGATATGCTCAGAGCTTGTACTATCGATTATCCTGGTAGCTGGGATTCCAAATTTCCTCGTGTTGAGTTCACTTATAATAACAGTTACAAAGCGACGATTGGAATGGCACCGTATGAAGCACTTTATGGCAGGAAGTGTAGATCTCCCTTGTATTGGGATGAGATTGGTGAGAGGAAGATGTTGGGTCCAGAGTTGGTCCAACAGACAGCTGATGTTGTTGTTGTTATTCGAGAGAGGATGAAGACAGCGCAGTCTAGACAGAAGAGCTATCCAGATGTGCGTCGTAGGCCGTTGCAGTTTGAGGTTGGCGACCATGTGTTCTTGAAGATAGCACCTCTCAAAGGTGTGATGAGGTTTGGCAAGAATGGAAAGTTGAGTCCGAGATTTATTGGCCCATTTGAGATCTTGGACAGAGTTGGTGATCGAGCTTACAGGTTAGCCCTACCGCCAGATCTTGACCGAGTACACAATGTTTTTCATGTGTCAATAGCTCAGGAGGTATATTGCGAATCCTTCCCATGTTCTTCGCCACGAGCCATTGGATTTGACGCCGAATCTGTCTTACCAAGAGATTCCAGTCCAGATTCTGGATCGCAGAGTTAGAGTGTTGAGGAACAAAGAGATCGGACATTGTTAAAGTCCTTTGGAGGAATCATTTGATTGAAGAAGCCACGTGGGAACCAGAGGATGAGATGAGGGAGAAGTATCCTGAGTTGTTTGCGCAGTGACGTCAATTTCGGGGACAAAATTCCTCTAAGGAGGGGAGATTGTAATAGCCAAGCCTGGGTAACGGTACGGTTTAAGTCTCGTATGTTTTTTGGATTATTTGGTTTAGATGTTAAGAGTTGTGATTATGGGTCATAGTATGGTTGGTTATCATTATTTTGTGGCATTGTTGATGTTCATTGATGGTAGTTGTATTGTATCAGCGTTGCGGTTCGATTTTAGTTGCTTTAGAGTTTGTTTTTGCCGTGACATCACCGCACCCGCGGTGTAGTGGTTACCGCACTCACGGTGAAGGCACCTCACCTGCGGTAAGGTTGGCACCGCACCCGCGGTCGTCGTTTTCAGAATTTTGATTGGAATGCGGTGGAGTTTGGAGCGCACCCGCGGTCGTGTACAGTAGAAGCGTGTTTCGAGTTTTAAGTGATATAATTGGATGTATTGGCTCATTTTCCTCATTCTTCTCCCTCACTTCTCGATTTTTCTCTCCTTGGAGACTAGGGTTTCCTCATTTCTTTTATTTCCTTCCTTTGATTCTTGCATCTTAGGGGATTATTGTTGAGAGATCAAGGTTCTTCTTGGTTCTAGGAAGCTAAGGTAAGCTTTTGGTGTTGTTTATTCTTGGTTTTGGGGTGAAAGATGATATGGGTTTGTTGATGGTGTTGGTTTATGGATTAATTGATATGAGTTTTTGATTATTGAGGTGTTGATGGTTCATTATATGGTTTGTTGTTGTAGGATTACTACCAAGAGTATAGAATCAAGGTTTCAAGTGGTTGTGGAATTTCATTCTTGTGCTCACATGATAATATATGTATGGTATTTCAATGGTTTTAACGTGCTATTCCTTTCATTTGATTCATGATTATGTATTGATTCACTTGTTATATATATTGATGGCATTTTATGTCTCAATTATTGGAAAAGGGAATACAAGAGAAAGAGTATGCAAAGTGTTTGATGAAATGCCAAAGAGAGAATTCAAATTGATTTATTGGATTGATAGATACATAGTCAGAGATTGCATGCAATTAGTTGATCAATGATCATAGGCTTATATCCCTCAGAGTTATCGATTTATATCGATGGGATATAGGTACAGAGACAGAGATACTCTATAGATATCAATCCATACCAGAGAAAAGAGAAATACTATCGTTATTATTATTCATGCTACGATATTCATATTTCAGAGTTGATGGTATTTAATGTTTTCAAAGTCATGATTTTCAGAGTATGATATGTACATTGCTATGTAAGAGTTCCACTTGCTGAGTTTTATACTCATTTCAGTTATTCATGTGATGCAGATAAGAGCGACGAACCAGGACAGTTGATTGGAGTCGGGGTCATATGCATGTGAGAAGGAAGGAAGAGGAGTTTTGATGGCATTTTGGCATGATCACACAAATGATATTTTGTATTTTGGCTTTTATCATTTCATTGATCATGTAATTGCAAATATTTGTAAATGTTTTTCTGTCAAGTAATTTTAAATCATTCCTCCATTTCAAAGAAGTTTTTAATTTCGCTGCTATTTTATTAAAACAGGGTCAGAGGTGTCACAAGTTGTAGATACTGATGATGTCGGAGCCGAGGGCGGGGACCAGTGAGCTAGCTTGGGTCGGCAGTAGTGGCACCCGAGGACCTCATTTACAGCACTTGTCCATTTTTTTTATGCTCAAACATTTTATCAGTTGTTGGATACTTTAACTTGTTATTTTGGCGAGTAATAATTTCTTCCGCTGCTATTTTGAACTTGATTTTTATCAGTTGATTTTGTGAATGAGCCAAATTTTGATTATTTTAAAGAGAAAATTTTTAATTTTCTCGCAAATTTTCAAACATGGATTTTCGGGCAGTTATATAGAACATCAAGAGTTCAAGTTTCTCACTCTAGGAAGTCAAGTTGTACTACTTCCGAACTCTAGCTACAATATATCATCTTTCAATCTGACTAGATCAAAGTACTATATTTAGTACATGTGTTCAAACCATTTAATTTCAAACTTACTATAAACCGTCATATTTGAGTAAATTTAAAAATTATAATACAAATAAATTTTTTTTGATAAAGTATTATGGCACATTATCCTACCAACTCTGAATGATATAATGTTCCCAAACATGTCATAAATCAATCAACTTTTCTGAGGCTACTGAAGTTAAAGATGGTAAAGGCAAAGGACATTAAATTACCTTTATTATCGTAAGGTATAGGAAATTCGAGCTACGCAGCCTGACTGCATGCAATCTAAAGTTTTACTGAAATATGTGTTTAATTATTTTAAAGCATTTAATGCATGGATATGTGGTTTATTTCATGCTTTATTAAAGTTTCGCGTATTAGGTTTTTAGTAGTATTTCGCGCTCGAACGAGGAACGAAAACTAGGATAATTAAGGTAAAATATTTTTATTAAATAATTAATTTTAATTATTTAATATATGGTGTAATTAAAGGTGATTTTCGAAAATGGGCCTTGGTAGAGTATTTTTACTCTCCAGGTCATTTTTTAACCGATACTGAAATTTTAGCAAGTCAGAGGACTTTTTTGAGGGTTTAGGAAATATTTTCAAAAACGTACATTAGCGAAATATTTTTTGAGAGTGTTTTTGGGCTTAATGTGATTATTTTATTGCTTAACGAGCCTAAAATCTTTTTAATCTCTTTTTTTTTAATAAAGGACCATTTGCACTTAATAATATGACTAACCCTACACTTAAACCCTAAACCTTATTCCTAAGCAAATAGGTCGCCCCTTACATCACTCTCCAGCAGCATTTTCGAAAATACACCAGCATCCACCTTCGAATTATCTCAAGTTTTTGCAAAGAAATCCTTCCCCATCTCTCCGATTCAAGTTCTACGTGAATATCTCACAGGTTTCGAGCGTATTAACGCAAAGGAATGCACTAAATCTCGTTTTTCTCATCATTATCATCATTATATGTTGTTTTGTGTGTTTTTGCACGAGGAATTCATAAATCCATCGTGTGCATCGAATTTGTATGGTTTGGACATGAAATATGCTTACTATTCTTCATGTACCTCATGTTTTCTATGGTTTCGTGCAAGGGGCTGCTAGGTCTAGGTTCCAAGAGGCTAAAAATTTTGAGGTCTATGGTGGATAAGGCTGATGGTTCATCAGTTCAAGTTTAGAGGAAGGGGCCAATCGTTTGAGTCCTATGAAGCACATATCGGCTAGATCGATTGTTTCATGGTGAACCGAGTGGAGCGTGTGCATGGGGCTGAGGGCAGTGCTTAGGTTGGTCCAAGAGGGTCCAGAGGTGTGCTGTGAGTTGTTGGTTCGAGGTTGGTCCGGTCTACTTTGGTCTAGGATCGAGTTTTTGAGGGTTAGGTGCAACTATGGTTTTCGGTGCACATGTACAGAAAATTCCAGCAAGGTTTCGCCGGCATAAGAGGGTCTTAATTGGTCTAGGTTGTTTAGGGGCTGGTATGGTATGAATAAGTTTTGGTTAAAATTTTGGAAAGTTTGGTTAAGTTTCGGGTTGATTCGGGTTAAAACCGAGACCCTAGTCCAAGTTTTAAAACGAATCCTAAAAGTTACGTAATGCGCTCAAGGTTACGTCTAGGAAATGATTATAATATGTTTTGAGGTGTTATAATAAGTTCGGGTGGCTTCGGGTCGAAATTTGAGGTTCAGGGGTAAAATGGTCAATTAGGGTTTCCGAGGCCAAAATGGTCATTTTGCACATGGGTCGAGTTAGCGGTCCTAGCAGCGCCCTGAACACAAACATTGCATGTTTAAAATTTATATGATAATATGAACATGAATTTTTATGAAAATACGAAAATACGTTGCATGATTAATTTTAAGGAAATTTACGTATATGCATGATTTTTATAAGTGATGAATATGATAATATGTTTTGAAGGATGTGAGTTGGTTGTGACTAATACAAACACGAACATGAACACGAACACGAACATGAACACGTAAGGGCGAGGCTCAGTGGATGGGTGATACTGTCGTTGATGTCCCCGTTGTGGGGTATCGCGGTTATACGTAGATGGATCCATCAACTAGAGCTGATACGAAAGTCACAACTAATTATCTGAATTTAAATAAAGAAAATAAACATGTATATGTTGATATGATGAGATATGTTATAGACACGTTATGCTTTGACATGCTATGTTTAAGTTCATGCTTTAAGATCCTGAAACGTATGTTACTGAAACGTATGTTAATTACGGTACTTTTCACTGTTGCATGTTATGTATACGTAGTTGTTATAACGATTCAGCTGTGTGAAGTCTTTAGACTTACTAGATGTGAATGATGGAGGTGAGCATGATGATGTGGAGAGTAGAGGCACTGAAGATTGAGTAGGCGGAGTTAGGTGTGTGCATGTTGACCCGAGGACCTTGCATTTTTCCGCACTTTATGTTTATGAGTCAGGGTTGATACATTATGTCTTCACGTTTCACATCGTTTTGCATGTTGAGGATTTGATAGGAGATCGAATATTGTCTTGAAGTTCTTTTAAAACAGTAGTTTAGGAGTTTGATGATATTTAAATTTTTATTTATTTGCAGTATTTTCTCTCAGTAGTCGAGTGCCTTTTTAAATGATGGATTGACAGTTTTTATTCAGAGCATGGGTTTTTTTGTTTCGAAAAGAGCTTTTAAAAAAAAATTCTAGCAGTATTTTAGTAGTAGACGTCACAGTTATCGTGTACGATGATAATAGTTAATGACAGAATGTTCTCAAATATGTCATAAATCAATCAACTTTTCTCAGGCTACTGAAGCTGAAGCTGGTAAAGGTAAAGGAAATTAAATGACCTTTATTATAGTGTACGATGATGATAGTGACAAGATCATGTTTTCAAAAATAAGTACAGATGATTATTGAAAAGAATATTCCGACCGTTGGTGCTTGTATTGTAGTGACCCGTTCCAGAATCACCTACTAATCAGAACTTAAGCATGCAAAATTAACATTTAAAACTGAATCAGGTAAACAGCGGAAAAACAGTAATACAACCCAAACGAATCTGTAAGTACAAAATACTTAAACAACCAGATCGAACTAAATTCCAAGAACAAATACCAACAACTACAGGTCAACCTCTGTCAGCTCCCTGTCCGCTCCCTCCTGGACCGTCCAACCTGAGACCTGCCCCATCGAATAGGGTGTCCAAAACAGAGATAAACCGAGGACGTGAGCATAAAACGCTCAGCACCGAAAGCATGAGTATACAAGACTATGACATGCATGTATGCAAAATGTACTGGATACCAGGATCTGGGTATAACGAAATACTGCTCAAGTAAATGACGTCAAGGTATGTAGCACTCTGCGCCGTCGCACCAGGAGGTGGCTCCCATACCAAAATAAACCTGTGGATATACCAGTGACTTGACCACTGTCGGCCAACGGGGTCCAACCATCCACAACAAACGAGGGCTGAGCACCCTCTCAACAGGCTATCTCAAAGATAATCAGGCCCAACATGATTATGCAAATGCCGCATAATAAACCATGCATCATATGACAGATAATAATGCAACATATAAACATGCAACACATAGTAAAGTATACTCAATCCTGCTATCTCGGATAGTACTTTCGTACCTCAAACCAGAAGATCCTAGCAATCAGCCCTAGAATCAAGCCTGCGTCCGTAGTCAGCCCACTGATGCCGCTAGCTCCCAACTAGAGCACAGCTCCGCTACAAAACCAGTAGCTCTCTGCTAGTGCCTGAACCTCGGGAAAAGACTAGAAACCCATCAGAAACGACTAAAACGCTCTGGAACAATCGGAATTGGCGAGTAAAAAGTGAAGCCTCGCCTCTATTTATAGACAACGATCGGTAGATCCGATCCACTTCGGAAGATCCGATCCGGCACACTTCGGACGATCCGAACCCTGATCGGACGGTCCGAATCCTGCATGTCTTCCACGTGTCCAGCCACCTGTCTCGGACGATCCGAACCCTGATCGGACGATCCGAACCCTGAATGTCTTCCACGTGTCCAGCCACCTGTCTCGGACGATCCGAACCCGGTTCGGTCCTTCCGATCCCACCGAAATATAATTAATCCAATAATTAACTCAAATTAGGCATCGGGATACTACATTCTCCCCCCCTAAAAAGGATTTCGTCCGCGAAATCGTGTCTGAAGAATGACAATTCTGAACAACAATACATTCAACTTAAGAATGAATTACAACTGAAAGTACAACTGAAATTACAATCATAACTGAAAATACTATAACTAGAACAACTCTGGATGCTCTGACCGCATGCGACTCTCTAGTTCCCAAGTAGCTTCTTCAGCACCTCGGCGCTGCCACTGCACTAAGACAAGAGGAATAGTCTTATTCCGCAGTACCTTATCCTTCCGGTCTAAGATCGAAACCGGTCTTTCCACAAAAGACAAATCCGGATTCAGCTGAACTTCTGTCGGATGCAAAACATGAGACTCATCCGCTACGTATCGTCTCAACAAGGACACATGAAACACATTGTGAACACTAGACAGATACGGTGGCAAAGCTAATCTGTAGGTCAAATCTCCCACACATTCTAAGATCTCAAAAGGACCAATGAATCTCGGAGATAGCTTACCCTTGAGTCCAAATCTCAGAATCCTCCGAAAAGGTGATACCTTGAGAAACACTTTCTCGCCTGCATCAAAATGAAGAGGTCTGCGCTTGGTGTTCGCATAACTCGCTTGTCGATCCTGAGCAGTCTTAATCCGCTGTTTGATCACAAGAACTTTGTCCATGGCCTGCTGAATCAATTCTGGACCCTCGACCTGTCGTTCTCCGACTTCCTCCCAGAACAGAGGAGTACGACAACGTCGACCATACAATGCTTCAAACGGAGACATACCAATACTCCTATGAAAACTGTTGTTGTATGCAAACTCTATCAGTGGCAGATGATCCTGCCAAGCTGGCCCGAAATCCAACACACAAGATCTCAACATATCCTCAAGAGTACGAATAGTCCTCTCTGACTGACCGTCAGTCTCTGGGTGATATGCAGTACTCAAACTCAAGGTAGTGCCCAAAGCTTGCTGAAAGCTGCCCCAAAATCTAGATGTAAATCGAGGATCTCTGTCACTAACGATACTCACGGGCACACCATGAAACCGTACAATCTCCCGAATGTACAACCGTGCCATCCGATCAAAAGTGAAATCTCTGTTATACGGAAGAAAATGGGCAGACTTAGTAAGCCGATCCACTACCACCCAGATAGCATCTCTATTCCCCACAGACATAGGTAAGTGAGTCACGAAGTCCATCGTGATATGCTCCCACTTCCACTCCGGAATAGGAAGATTCTGCAACAAACCTCCAGGTCGTCGATACTCAGCCTTCACCTGCTGACAGACTAGGCACTTGGAGACATACTGATAAACATTACGTTTCATACCTTTCCACCAAAATCGAGTCCTCAAATCCTTATACATCTTGTTGCTCCCCGGATGAACACTCAACTTGCTACGATGAGCCTGGGACAAAATCTCCTCCCTCAAATTGTCATCTTCCGGTACAACAACACGACCAGATAAGCACAAAAGACCCTCGGACTGATAGTGGAATCCAGAAGTATTATCTCCATCAGCCAACCGAGTTAATTTCTGAACCTTAGAATCAGACATCTGAGCATCTCTAATCCGAGAATACAAAACTGGCTCAGACAAAATAGTAGCTACACGGATACTCTCTGTTCCCTTCCGATGCTTACAATTGAATCCCATCGAACAGAAATCCTGAATAATCCCATATACAGCACAAGTTTGAAGAGCAGACAATCTCACCTTGCGACTAAGAGCATCGGCCGTGAGATTCGCAGATCCTGGATGATACTTGATCTCACAATCATAATCCTTGAGTAGATCCATCCAACGACGCTGACGCATGTTCAACTCAGCCTGAGTGAACAGATACTTCAAACTCTTATGATCAGTGAAAATCTCAAATCGCTCACCATACAGATAATGGCGCCAGATTTTCAAAGCAAAAACGATCGCTGCTAATTCCAGATCATGAACAGGATAGTTTTCCTCATGAGACTTCAACTGTCTCGATGCATAAGCAATCACATGCTCATTCTGCATCAGAACACACCCTAGTCCCTGTAAAGAGGCATCGGTGTAAACACTGAAACCACCAGATCCAGACGGTAAAGCCAAAACAGGCGCAGATGTCAAACGTCTGCGAAGTTCCAAGAAACTCTCTTCGCACTCTGATGTCCACTCAAATGAAACATCTTTTCGAGTGAGCTGAGTGAGTGGCTTAGCAATCTGAGAGAAGTTGACAATGAAACGGCGATAATACCCAGCCAATCCCAGAAAACTGCGGATCTCGGCTACTGTCGTTGGACGCGACCAGTTCAATACCGCTTCCACCTTGCTCGGGTCAACTGAAATTCCCTTGCTAGAAATGACATGGCCAAGGAATACAACCCTGTCAATCCAAAACTCACATTTACTCAACTTCGCATAAAGCTGATTCTCGCGAAGTGTCTGTAAAATAATCCTTAAGTGTTGTACGTGTTCTTGCTGATCATGCGAATAGATTAAGATATCATCTATAAACACCACAACAAACTTATCCAAGAAATCCCGAAATACCCGATTCATCAGATCCATAAAAACTGCTGGTGCATTCGTCACCCCAAAAAGCATAACCAGAAACTCATAATGCCCATACCGGGTCCTGAATGCAGTCTTCGATATATCTCCCTGATGAACTCGAAGCTGATGATAACCAGACCTTAAATCAATTTTGGAATACACAGAGGTACCTTGCAGTTGATCAAATAAATCATCAATCCGTGGCAACGGATACTTATTCTTTATCGTAGCACGATTCAACTGCCGATAATCTATGCAGAGCCGCATAGAACCATCCTTCTTTTTGACAAAAAGAACTGGTGCTCCCCACGGGGACACACTGGGTCGAATATACCCCTTGTCAAGAAGATCCTGCAACTGCTGTTTCAATTTTTGCATCTCCGATGGAGCTAAACGATAAGGAGCTCTAGAGATTGGTGCCGTGTCTGGCACTAAATCAATGCCGAAATCCACTTCCCGAACGGGAGGAAAACCAGGAATCTCCTCGGGAAAAACATCCGGAAAATCGCAAACCACTGGAATGTCACTGATACCGACACTATCTGCGGACGAATCAATAGCATAGATAAGGTAGCCTTCCCCGCCCGACTCTAAAGCACGACAGGCTTTCAGAACAGAAACCACAGGCATCGGGGGTCGCGCTCCCTCTCCATAGAAAAACCAACTGTCGCCCTCAACTGGACGAAACTGCACAAACTTCTGATAACAGTCCACAGTAGCTCTAAACACAGTCAGCACATCTATTCCCAGAATGCAATCAAAATCCTCCATCGCAAGAATCATCAAATTAGCAGTTAAAACATTACCTTCAAACTCTAGAGGACAACCTAAAACTAGACGTTTAGCTAGCACCGAATGACCCATCGGTGTGGAAACAGATACCACAACGTCCAAAGAAGTGAAAGGTAACGCATGACGCTTAGCAAATCTCGCAGATATGAATGAATGTGATGCACCAGTATCAATGAGAACGTAAGCAGGTAATCCACATAATAAAAAAACACCTGCGATAACTCTCTCGTTCTCCTCAGCAGCCTGATCCTGGTTAAGAGCAAAGACCTGCCCTTGAGTACGCGGTCGGAGGTTAGAACCCTGAGTAGACTGTCCCTGCTGTGGCCCCTGGTGAACTGAAGCCTGAGAACCAGATCCTGATCCTCCGCCCATCTGTGGACAATCTCTCTTCATGTGGCCCATCTCACCGCACTTGTAACAAGCACCCGCAACCTTGCGACAACGCTCCGTCGGATGATCCTTCCCGCAATGCTGACACGGGCCCTTCTTCTTCCCAAAATGGTGAACTCCTCCAGATTCAGAGGAAGAAGAAGTAGATCCAGCCTTCTTAAATGCTTGGGCGCGGGGACCCAAAGAACTAGTAGGACGAGCAGACTGCATGGCTCGACCTCTCAGCAAACTGCCCTCAGCCTGGCGACAACGGTTCACAAGGCCCTCATACGATGTCGGATCATCACAGACAACAACCCGATCATAAATCTCCTGATTGAGGCCCTGAAGAAAATGGTTATACTTGGCCCTAGCATTGTCACTGACATGTGGAACATACGGAAGCAACTCAAAGAACTTCTGCTGATACTCATCAACAGACAAACTTCCCTGCTTCAGATTGATCAACTCAATCGCCTTGGTCTGCAGAAGAGCTGGCGGAAAGTAAAGCAGCATGAAAGCGGCTCGGAAATCGGCCCAAAGAACTCGACCCTGTCGCTGAACTATCGGTGCAGAGGTGGACCTCCACCACTTACGCGCACCACCCTCCAGCAAGAAATCAAGGGTATCAATCTGCTGTTCCGCCGAGCACTGAAAAGTCTTGAAGCAGCTCTCCATCCTCTCAAGCCAGTTCTCCGCAACATCCGGATCTCACCGCCCGAAAGAGGTTTCGGCCCCATCTGCAAGAACCGATGCATACTAAAACTCCGAGGCTCATCACGACGGTGTTGACGACGTTCTCGATGCTCTCGGCGACGCTCCCGATCGTCGCGGTCTTCCCAGCGTCCAATGCTGCCATGACTACTAGCATCGTCGTCAAAACCAGACATCTCTAGCTACAAAAGTTACCAGAGATTAAACCCAAAAGAACAGTTCTAAATCCCAAAATCTTAATGCATGCTCTGATACCATAAATGTAGTGACCCGTTCCAGAATCACCTATTAATCAGAACTTAAGCATGCAAAATTAACATTTAAAATTGAATCAGGTAAACAGCGGAAAAACAGTAATACAACCCAAACGAATCTGTAAGTACAAAATACTTAAACAACCAGATCGAACTAAATTCCAAGAACAAATACCAACAACTACAGGTCAACCTCTGTCAGCTCCCTGTCCGCTCCCTCCTGGACCGTCCAACCTGAGACCTGCCCCATCGAATAGGGTGTCCAAAACAGAGATAAACCGAGGACGTGAGCATAAAACGCTCAGCACCGAAAGCATGAGTATACAAGACTATGACATGCATGTATGCAAAATGTACTGGATACCAGGATCTGGGTATAACGAAATACTGCTCAGGTAAATGACGTCAAGGTATGTAGCACTCTGCGCCGTCGCACCAGGAGGTGGCTCCCATACCAAAATAACCCTGTGGATATACCGGTGACCTGACCACCGTCGGCCAACGGGGTCCAACCATCCACAACAAACGAGGGCTGAGCACCCTCTCAACAGGCTATCTCAAAGATAATCAGGCCCAACATGATTATGCAAATGCCGCATAATAAACCATGCATCATATGACAGATAATAATGCAACATATAAACATGCAACACATAGTAAAGTATACTCAATCCTGCTATCTCGGATAGTACTTTCGTACCTCAAACCAGAAGATCCTAGCAATCAGCCCTAGAATCAAGCCTGCGTCCGTAGTCAGCCCACTGATGCCGCTAGCTCCCAACTAGAGCACAGCTCCGCTACAAAACCAGTAGCTCTCTGCTAGTGCCTGAACCTCGGGAAAAGACTAGAAACCCATCAGAAACGACTAAAACGCTCTGGAACACTCGGAATTGGCGAGTAAAAAGTGAAGCCTCGCGCCTCTATTTATAGACAACGATCGGTAGATCCGATCCACTTCGGAAGATCCGATCCGGCACACTTCGGACGATCCGAACCCTGATCGGACGGTCCGAATCCTGCATGTCTTCCACGTGTCCAGCCACCTGTCTCGGACGATCCGAACCCTGCATGTCTTCCACGTGTCCAGCCACCTGTCTTGGACGATCCGAACCCGGTTCGGTCCTTCCGATCCCACCGAAATATAATTAATCCAATAATTAACTCAAATTAGGCATCGGGATACTACATGTATTCTATATATATGCAGAATTCAAAGAGAAGAAACTACTGAACCAATTGATCAATTTCTCAAGTCTGCATACTTCTAAGATCATCGAGCACTTTTAAGCTATCATATTTCAAGATGCTCACATAGGACACGCCTATCAGAATATCAGATCTTCAAGGATCAATATGTACCACATTACCAACTCAAATCGTCAAGCTGACCGTTGGGTTATTTCGTATTGTTTATGGTGAACCAAAGGTTGTTAAACGTCAAGATCTTGTAAAGTGAATACTAAGAGTTTCGGTTTAAGCAGTGATAAGTCCTGGCTGAAGTGAGTTATTACAAGACATTGGTTTAGAATCGTCTACTACTTAAAATGCTACTATAATTTTTTTAAAAAACTAATTTTCAAAAATTACTTTTAAACGCATGCATGCAATAACAGCTGTCAATCATACATTTTAAAATAAAGTATTCAACTACTAGTAAAACTACTGGAGTTAAAAATAAAATCTCATCATCAAACTCTAGACTATTATTTAAAATAATTCAAATATGCAACATGCAGAGTCCTGTCATCCATCAACAGATAAAAGAAAAAGTGCATAAAAATATCCATGTTTACTCCTAAGTCATAAACATAATGTGCGGAAAAAGTATGGTCATTGGGTTAGCGTGCGCACATCCAGCTCCGCCTACTCAGTCTTCAGCACCTCCAGTATCCTCATCAATATGCTCACCTGCATCATTCACACCTAGCGAGTCTAAAGACTCAACACACCTGAATCGTTATAACAAGTACATATACATAACATGTAACAGTGAAAAGTACTGTAACTAACATACATTTCATGATCTTAAAAGCATGAACTTAAACATAGCTTGTCAAAGTATAATATGGTCATAACATATCTCATCATATCAGCATATACGTGTTCATTTTCTTTATTCGAATTCAGATAATTAATTGTGGCTTTCATATCAGCTCTAATCGATGGATCCATCTATGTATAACCACGATACCCGGCAACAGGGACATCAGCGAAAGTTTTACCCATCCACTGAGCCTTGGCCTTACATGGTCGTGTTCGTATTAGTCACAACCAACTCCTTCCTTCAAAAAAATGTCACCGTATTCATCACTTATAAAAATCATGTATATACGTAATTTTCCTTAAAATCAAGCATGTAACGTATTTTAGTATTTCCATAAAAAAATCATGTTCATGACAACATTTAAAACGTGTAATTTTGTGATAAGGGAACTGGAAAGCCTGCTAACTCAACACGGGTGCCAAAATAACCATTTTGTCCGTGGAAACCCTAAATCTATTTTACCCCTGGACCTCAAAATTTCGACCCGAAGCCAACCAAACTCCTCAAAATATAATTATAATCATTTCCTAGCCATATCCTCGAGCCCATTCCGTAACTTCTACAATTCGTTTTAAAACATGGACCGGGGTCTCGGTTTTAACCTGAATCAACACGAAACTTAACCAAAATTTCCCAAATTTTAATCACAACTTATTCATACTCTATCAGTACCTAAACCACCCAATTCCTACCGTTTTGAACCCCTTAAAACCTCTGCCCCTTTGCAGGAATTTTCTGCACACATGCACTGAAAACCCTAGTGCACTAAACCTTCATATTTTCGATCCTCAACCTAACCAACCCGAACTATCCTTGAACATTGTTACCTAGGACCAATATCAAGCTGTGTACACCATACTAGACCAACCCTGCACACGCCTTGTAGTAGCCCGAATTCCAAATTGGGTAATTAACGGAGTAATGGTGATTAAGAAGGTTTAATGTGTAATTTTGACCGAGTCATGACCGGACGGACCGAAGATGGTTCGGAAGCACCGAAGAGTTCGGAAGGTCCGAGGTGGGTTCGGTGGATCCGAGCATGAGGTGTCAAGAGCAGCTGGACACGTGCATGATCGGACGGTCCGAAGTGTATGATCGGAGGATCCGATCATGAGCTGTCAAGAGCCAATGGACACGTAGCGTTCGGACGTTCCGAAGTGGTGTTCGGAGGATCCGAACATGGCCTATAAATAGTGGTCGGATTTCCTCATTTTGACTCGCCAATTCAGAGAGTTCCGTAGCATTTCAGTCGTTTCTGACAGGTTCTAGTCTTGTTCCGAGATTTGGGCACTAGCGGGGAGCTGCTGGTCTTGTAGCAGAGCTGTGCTCTAGTTGGGAGCTAGCGGCATCAGCGGGCTAGCGACGGACGAAGGTTTGGAATTTTATCAGTATTTATCTCAGGATTATCTAGTTAAGTCTGGTAGATAAGTTTAGTGATGGTTTTCACTTGATGAATAGGCTTGGATTAGACCTGTTGTCTGGTTGTTCCAGTGGATTAGGATTGCAGTGATAGAGGTACGAAAGTACTATCCGAGATATCCTGGTTGAGTATACATTCATATATGTGTTGCATGATTATCTGTTGCATTGTTATATATCATATGATGCATGCTATTATGTCACGAGTTATGATGCATATTGCATATCATGTTGAGCTGTATCTTCTTCGAGATAGCCTTTACTGTTGAGCTGTATCTCTTTCGAGATAAGCTATATCTTGGGGCCGCTCAGCCCTGTCTTGTGGACGCATGGACACCGAGAGTACACAGTGGCCGACGGGTCGGGAGGGCTTCGGTGGTCCGGGACATTTTAGGTCCACGTCTGTCTTGTAGTGGATGCAGTGACCCAGAGGTTGGACCGCGCGGCACTATCCACTTGGCGCCTCTAGACTGAGCATTGTTGAGATCCTTTTGTGACTCCTGTTTCTTGACTACCCCGGTATCATGATCATAGCATGTGCATTTCATATAGGTCTGTATACTCATACTTTTGTACTGGGCGTTCTTATCGCTCACGTCCTCGGTTTTGTTTATTCTTGGACACCCCATTCCCACGGGGCAGGCTTCAGGTTGGACAGCTCAGGAGGAGCAGGAGGAGGACGTTGAGTAGCTGGTTGGTTTAGTTTATCGGTATTGTTTTGATTCGATATGGTTGTATTGGATATTTTATTTTGAGTTATTCTAGACTTCGATTGGGTTGTATAACCATCATTTGTTGGTATTTTCCGCTGTTATCTCTGATTATTGTTATTAGGTTAATTGCATGCTTAGTTCTTGCCTAGTAGGTGATTCTGGAACGGGTCACTACATTTATGGTATCAGAGCATGCGTATGATTTTGGGATATAGATTTCTGTTTTGGGATTTCCATTGACCAATTTACTAGTTTCCCCATTCTATTGTTGTAGCAATGGCTGACCACTTTGGTGATGAGAGTAGTCAGGGAAGTGTAGGTCGTTGGGGTGACCAGGACGATCGTAGACGTCATCGTGAGCATCGTCATCGTCGGGATGGTCCTAGGCGTTTCGATATGCATCGTTTCATGCAGATGGGACCTAAGCCTTTAGTTGGTGGTGAGACTCCCGATGATGCGGAGGATTGGTTAGAGCGCATGGAGAGTTGTTTTGTTTTGTTCATCCTCTAAGCTTGATTTCGAGGACGAAATCGTTTTTAAGGGGGGGAGAATGTAGTAGCCCGAATTCCAAATTGGGTAATTAACGGAGTAATGGTGATTAAGAAGGTTTAATGTGTAATTTTGACCGAGTCATGACCGGACGGACCGAAGATGGTTCGGAAGCACCGAAGAGTTCGGAAGGTCCGAGGTGGGTTCGGTGGATCCGAGCATGAGGTGTCAAGAGCAGCTGGACACGTGCATGATCGGACGGTCCGAAGTGTATGATCGGAGGATCCGATCATGAGCTGTCAAGAGCCAATGGACACGTAGCGTTCGGACGTTCCGAAGTGGTGTTCGGAGGATCCGAACATGGCCTATAAATAGTGGTCGGATTTCCTCATTTTGACTCGCCAATTCAGAGAGTTCCGTAGCATTTCAGTCGTTTCTGACAGGTTCTAGTCTTGTTCCGAGATTTGGGCACTAGCGGGGAGCTGCTGGTCTTGTAGCAGAGCTGTGCTCTAGTTGGGAGCTAGCGGCATCAGCGGGCTAGCGACGGACGAAGGTTTGGAATTTTATCAGTATTTATCTCAGGATTATCTAGTTAAGTCTGGTAGATAAGTTTAGTGATGGTTTTCACTTGATGAATAGGCTTGGATTAGACCTGTTGTCTGGTTGTTCCAGTGGATTAGGATTGCAGTGATAGAGGTACGAAAGTACTATCCGAGATATCCTGGTTGAGTATACATTCATATATGTGTTGCATGATTATCTGTTGCATTGTTATATATCATATGATGCATGCTATTATGTCACGAGTTATGATGCATATTGCATATCATGTTGAGCTGTATCTTCTTCGAGATAGCCTTTACTGTTGAGCTGTATCTCTTTCGAGATAAGCTATATCTTGGGGCCGCTCAGCCCTGTCTTGTGGACGCATGGACACCGAGAGTACACAGTGGCCGACGGGTCGGGAGGGCTTCGGTGGTCCGGGACATTTTAGGTCCACGTCTGTCTTGTAGTGGATGCAGTGACCCAGAGGTTGGACCGCGCGGCACTATCCACTTGGCGCCTCTAGACTGAGCATTGTTGAGATCCTTTTGTGACTCCTGTTTCTTGACTACCCCGGTATCATGATCATAGCATGTGCATTTCATATAGGTCTGTATACTCATACTTTTGTACTGGGCGTTCTTATCGCTCACGTCCTCGGTTTTGTTTATTCTTGGACACCCCATTCCCACGGGGCAGGCTTCAGGTTGGACAGCTCAGGAGGAGCAGGAGGAGGACGTTGAGTAGCTGGTTGGTTTAGTTTATCGGTATTGTTTTGATTCGATATGGTTGTATTGGATATTTTATTTTGAGTTATTCTAGACTTCGATTGGGTTGTATAACCATCATTTGTTGGTATTTTCCGCTGTTATCTCTGATTATTGTTATTAGGTTAATTGCATGCTTAGTTCTTGCCTAGTAGGTGATTCTGGAACGGGTCACTACATTTATGGTATCAGAGCATGCGTATGATTTTGGGATATAGATTTCTGTTTTGGGATTTCCATTGACCAATTTACTAGTTTCCCCATTCTATTGTTGTAGCAATGGCTGACCACTTTGGTGATGAGAGTAGTCAGGGAAGTGTAGGTCGTTGGGGTGACCAGGACGATCGTAGACGTCATCGTGAGCATCGTCATCGTCGGGATGGTCCTAGGCGTTTCGATATGCATCGTTTCATGCAGATGGGACCTAAGCCTTTAGTTGGTGGTGAGACTCCCGATGATGCGGAGGATTGGTTAGAGCGCATGGAGAGTTGTTTTGTTTTGTTCATCCTCTAAGCTTGATTTCGAGGACGAAATCGTTTTTAAGGGGGGGAGAATGTAGTAGCCCGAATTCCAAATTGGGTAATTAACGGAGTAATGGTGATTAAGAAGGTTTAATGTGTAATTTTGACCGAGTCATGACCGGACGGACCGAAGATGGTTCGGAAGCACCGAAGAGTTCGGAAGGTCCGAGGTGGGTTCGGTGGATCCGAGCATGAGGTGTCAAGAGCAGCTGGACACGTGCATGATCGGACGGTCCGAAGTGTATGATCGGAGGATCCGATCATGAGCTGTCAAGAGCCAATGGACACGTAGCGTTCGGACGTTCCGAAGTGGTGTTCGGAGGATCCGAACATGGCCTATAAATAGTGGTCGGATTTCCTCATTTTGACTCGCCAATTCAGAGAGTTCCGTAGCATTTCAGTCGTTTCTGACAGGTTCTAGTCTTGTTCCGAGATTTGGGCACTAGCGGGGAGCTGCTGGTCTTGTAGCAGAGCTGTGCTCTAGTTGGGAGCTAGCGGCATCAGCGGGCTAGCGACGGACGAAGGTTTGGAATTTTATCAGTATTTATCTCAGGATTATCTAGTTAAGTCTGGTAGATAAGTTTAGTGATGGTTTTCACTTGATGAATAGGCTTGGATTAGACCTGTTGTCTGGTTGTTCCAGTGGATTAGGATTGCAGTGATAGAGGTACGAAAGTACTATCCGAGATATCCTGGTTGAGTATACATTCATATATGTGTTGCATGATTATCTGTTGCATTGTTATATATCATATGATGCATGCTATTATGTCACGAGTTATGATGCATATTGCATATCATGTTGAGCTGTATCTTCTTCGAGATAGCCTTTACTGTTGAGCTGTATCTCTTTCGAGATAAGCTATATCTTGGGGCCGCTCAGCCCTGTCTTGTGGACGCATGGACACCGAGAGTACACAGTGGCCGACGGGTCGGGAGGGCTTCGGTGGTCCGGGACATTTTAGGTCCACGTCTGTCTTGTAGTGGATGCAGTGACCCAGAGGTTGGACCGCGCGGCACTATCCACTTGGCGCCTCTAGACTGAGCATTGTTGAGATCCTTTTGTGACTCCTGTTTCTTGACTACCCCGGTATCATGATCATAGCATGTGCATTTCATATAGGTCTGTATACTCATACTTTTGTACTGGGCGTTCTTATCGCTCACGTCCTCGGTTTTGTTTATTCTTGGACACCCCATTCCCACGGGGCAGGCTTCAGGTTGGACAGCTCAGGAGGAGCAGGAGGAGGACGTTGAGTAGCTGGTTGGTTTAGTTTATCGGTATTGTTTTGATTCGATATGGTTGTATTGGATATTTTATTTTGAGTTATTCTAGACTTCGATTGGGTTGTATAACCATCATTTGTTGGTATTTTCCGCTGTTATCTCTGATTATTGTTATTAGGTTAATTGCATGCTTAGTTCTTGCCTAGTAGGTGATTCTGGAACGGGTCACTACATTTATGGTATCAGAGCATGCGTATGATTTTGGGATATAGATTTCTGTTTTGGGATTTCCATTGACCAATTTACTAGTTTCCCCATTCTATTGTTGTAGCAATGGCTGACCACTTTGGTGATGAGAGTAGTCAGGGAAGTGTAGGTCGTTGGGGTGACCAGGACGATCGTAGACGTCATCGTGAGCATCGTCATCGTCGGGATGGTCCTAGGCGTTTCGATATGCATCGTTTCATGCAGATGGGACCTAAGCCTTTAGTTGGTGGTGAGACTCCCGATGATGCGGAGGATTGGTTAGAGCGCATGGAGAGTTGTTTTGTTTTGTTCATCCTCTAAGCTTGATTTCGAGGACGAAATCGTTTTTAAGGGGGGGAGAATGTAGTAGCCCGAATTCCAAATTGGGTAATTAACGGAGTAATGGTGATTAAGAAGGTTTAATGTGTAATTTTGACCGAGTCATGACCGGACGGACCGAAGATGGTTCGGAAGCACCGAAGAGTTCGGAAGGTCCGAGGTGGGTTCGGTGGATCCGAGCATGAGGTGTCAAGAGCAGCTGGACACGTGCATGATCGGACGGTCCGAAGTGTATGATCGGAGGATCCGATCATGAGCTGTCAAGAGCCAATGGACACGTAGCGTTCGGACGTTCCGAAGTGGTGTTCGGAGGATCCGAACATGGCCTATAAATAGTGGTCGGATTTCCTCATTTTGACTCGCCAATTCAGAGAGTTCCGTAGCATTTCAGTCGTTTCTGACAGGTTCTAGTCTTGTTCCGAGATTTGGGCACTAGCGGGGAGCTGCTGGTCTTGTAGCAGAGCTGTGCTCTAGTTGGGAGCTAGCGGCATCAGCGGGCTAGCGACGGACGAAGGTTTGGAATTTTATCAGTATTTATCTCAGGATTATCTAGTTAAGTCTGGTAGATAAGTTTAGTGATGGTTTTCACTTGATGAATAGGCTTGGATTAGACCTGTTGTCTGGTTGTTCCAGTGGATTAGGATTGCAGTGATAGAGGTACGAAAGTACTATCCGAGATATCCTGGTTGAGTATACATTCATATATGTGTTGCATGATTATCTGTTGCATTGTTATATATCATATGATGCATGCTATTATGTCACGAGTTATGATGCATATTGCATATCATGTTGAGCTGTATCTTCTTCGAGATAGCCTTTACTGTTGAGCTGTATCTCTTTCGAGATAAGCTATATCTTGGGGCCGCTCAGCCCTGTCTTGTGGACGCATGGACACCGAGAGTACACAGTGGCCGACGGGTCGGGAGGGCTTCGGTGGTCCGGGACATTTTAGGTCCACGTCTGTCTTGTAGTGGATGCAGTGACCCAGAGGTTGGACCGCGCGGCACTATCCACTTGGCGCCTCTAGACTGAGCATTGTTGAGATCCTTTTGTGATTCCTGTTTCTTGACTACCCCGGTATCATGATCATAGCATGTGCATTTCATATAGGTCTGTATACTCATACTTTTGTACTGGGCGTTCTTATCGCTCACGTCCTCGGTTTTGTTTATTCTTGGACACCCCATTCCCACGGGGCAGGCTTCAGGTTGGACAGCTCAGGAGGAGCAGGAGGAGGACGTTGAGTAGCTGGTTGGTTTAGTTTATCGGTATTGTTTTGATTCGATATGGTTGTATTGGATATTTTATTTTGAGTTATTCTAGACTTCGATTGGGTTGTATAACCATCATTTGTTGGTATTTTCCGCTGTTATCTCTGATTATTGTTATTAGGTTAATTGCATGCTTAGTTCTTGCCTAGTAGGTGATTCTGGAACGGGTCACTACACGCCTACTGCCCATGCATTCAGCCACACGTGAATTACTCGAAAACATGCCAAAACCCAATCCTACTCAACTCTTGCGCCTCGACCGACTCCTATATTGTGACCAGCCATGGTTGAGCCATCTTGTACCACGTCTCAAACCCCTTAGGGTCTGCACCGTGGCCTGGTTCAACCCCCAACAACTGGTCCTCTCCACATAGCCTGATCCAGCCCCATGCATCACATATATTCCCTAGAACTGATCGGCCCTCACCAAAACTTGACCAACTCATGACTCCAGCACCTTGACACCTAAACTCTCGACATGTACAGCCCCCTAGCACCTCAAATCGGTAGCCCCTTACAAAAGAACAACAAGAACGTGAGTTACATGCAAGGAACATGTATATTTCAAAACAAAATCGCATGAAACTTACACAACATGATGGATCGAATGCTTCTCATGAAAAAATATACAAGAAACGTATATTGATGTGAATGATGTAAAGAAACGAGATATGTGCCTTTGCGAATGTATCGAAACCTTTGCGTAGAACGTGCACCAGAGAGACGGAGAATGATTTCTTTGAAGAAACTAGGGGAAACCGACGTCTTGCTTCTGAAAAATCACGAAGGGGCTGCTGCTGAAAGGAAGAGGGGTGGCCGAAATAGTGAGGGTAGGTTTAGGGTTTCAATTGTAGTGTTTAGGTTATAATATAAGGTGCTAATAGACCCTTAATTAAAAATAAAGGGAGTAAAAAAGATTTTAGGCCCATTAAACAATAAAATAATCTCATTAAGCTTAAAAACACTCCCGAAAAATATTTCATTTATGTACGTTTTTGAAAATATTGTCCGAACACTCAAAAACTCCCCCGACTCGCTAAAATTTGCATACCAGTTTAAAATATGACCCGACGAGTAAAAATACATCACCAAGGCCTATTTTCGAAAATCTCATTAAATTACACCATATATTATATAATTAAAAATAATTATTTAATAAAATATTTTTCTTTCATTATCCCCGGTTTTCGTTCCTCGTTCGAGCGCGAAAAACTACTAAAAGACCTTATGCATGAAACTTTAATAGATCATGGAATAAAGCACATATCTATGCAATAAACATGAAATAAAATAATTAAATACATATTTTAGTACAACCCTATATTGCATGTAATCATGTTACGTAGTTCGAATTTCCTAGACCTTACAGGTTTTATATTGTAAAACCAATATCTTTTAGTGAAAACTTTCCTGAGTGGAAGAAAATGTGACATAGGAGGGTTATCTCCGAAAATTAATAAAAAAATCTGTCATTTCATTACGCACTTTACATTCTTGCATATTATTTTTAAGTTGTTTCTTGTGAACTACCAATTGCACTATATTATTTATCACTAGTTAAGTCAGACCATTTTCACATTTATTTAATTTTCAGTTGTCCAGTAAAGCTAGTCGTTTGAGAACATTTTTAACAACTTAAATCTATTAAGAACAACTCAAAGTTTCGAAAATCTTATAAGAGTTTATTCACTTCTTTAAATTCTAATCCGATCCCAACAAGGTTTTTAGTATTAAAAATAAAGAAGTTTTTTTAGGAGAAAGAAATAATTTATATAATTTTTTAAATATAAAATTATTTTTATTTGATTTTGTCAAAAAATATCTTTACAGTTAATAAAGAAAGAGAGCATAATAATTTACCAACTTTTGGTGAAGCCATTTTCCTAATTCCAACAGTACCCTCTACATTTTCATTAAAAGTTTGAAATAATAAATATTAACATAAAAATCATAATTAAAAATTACCAAAATTTAAAATCATGGTTTTATTTTGATATTTAATAACTAAATATAATGTAAATTATTAAAACAATTATAATGAAAAAATATAATGAAGATTTTGATAGAATAACATTTATTATGCATATGTAACGAGTGTGCTCCGAATACTAGTATATGTAAATATAATAGTATGGACAGATATTATAGATTTCAGATAAATTGTATTTTTTAAATTTTTTAAAGAAAACTTAAAATTTATGAGTAATTTATATAAATTTAATAGTAAAAATAATTTATTATTTTTTAAACTCAAATCTCATAAAATTCAACCAATTTTATAATTATTTCACTTATTTAAATAAAATCAGATTTTAAAATCTCATTTTATCATACCATAAAATAATATTTACAATTCTAAATTCCACCAAACTCCATCCAATTACATGCTACCAGACACTCGGATTTTTAGTTTAATGTGTAGTTTCCGTTGAGTACAAAAGCACTCAATTGATCGGGATATGTATGCGATTTACGATATATATTCTATTTTATTTAATGAAGCAATATGTCATTATCATAATTGAAGAGTTGATATCTTGTTAATCGAAATTAATTGTCTATGTCTATAAAAATATATCAATCTGATCTATATTTATCATAAAAAAATATGAGATAGGTTAGGTCGAAGATATGTCTCAAAAAATTAACTTGTGAAACGATCTCATAAAATATTTTGTGGGCAAAAACTTGTGTGAGACGGTCTCACGGGTCGTATTTGTGAGACGGATCTCTTATTTGGGTTATCCATGAAAAAATATTATTTTTTATGCTAAGAATATTACTTTTTATTGTGAATATGAGTAGGGTGGACCCGTCTCACAGAATAAGATCCGTAAGACGGTCTCACATGAGACATACTCTATTTTGTGATAATTGAATGGTCCTTTTAGTGTGATTAATTTCAAATTACAACGTCATTATACCATTTTTCAAGATCGAGAGAGAATCACCCATTTTTTTTTAATTTTATTTATAATTTCAATTTAATGAGAAAAAAACATTTCATTTTGTATACATGCAATACGTGCGGCCGTGCGGGGCATATTTTCTCCTTGTAAAAAATGGTTTTATTATTTAACATTTAATGGTTTGTGTAGCAATAAATTTGCTGGTTTTAAACAACATACATAATTTGAGTCCTGTAAGTAAAATCATAAATACATTAAAATGTATTTAGATTGATGAATTTGACTAAATGAGATATTTGATTTGATGATATATTTAAAAAAGAAACTGCAATTAAAATCATAAATACATTAAGAATGAGGTTGAAGACAAAAACTTGTGTGAGACATTCTCATGAGTCGTATTTGTGATACGGATCTCTTATTTGGGTCATAAATGAAAAAATATTACTTTTCATTGTGAATATTGGTAGAGTTGATTCGTCTCACAGATAAAAATTCGTGAGACTGTCTCACAAAAGATCTACTCGAGGTTGAATTAATGAATTTTATTAGGAAAGAGAAATTTGCTTTAGGCATAGATTTCAATGAATATTCATTTTGGATACATTTAATATATACTGCCTTTGTTATTAAGTAGATTTGAAAATTTTTAAATTCAAACAAGTAAAATATTTGTAATTAATGAATTTAAATCCAACCGAAACAAAATTTGATTTTTGTAATAGATCTACTATTCCAAATTAGTGAAATTTAACTTAAAATAAAAATTAAAAAACCCCATATTAAGTTGCTACATTTACCATTAATTCATATTTATATATACTTCGTACAGTAGTTTTTATCCAATAAAAATGGTTGTATAGTGGTTTCACCAACTCCACCCACCACCGCTTCCCCACCACATCGCGTTTGGTGAAACTCGCCATATAAAATTCAATCCCGTGCCAAGTTCCCACCATTCTCCTCCCCATGATGCCGCCGGAACAACCCCCTCCACCTCCGAATTTCTGGGGCGACACGCCGGAGGAAGAGTACTACACCTCCCAAGGCGTCCGCAACGCCCAAAGCCACTTCCAAACCCCACACGGCAAACTATTCACCCAGTCATTCCTTCCCCTCGATCCCGTACAACCCATCAAAGCCACCGTCTTCATGACCCACGGCTACGGTTCTGATACCGGATGGCTTTTCCAGAAATTCTGCATGAATTACACCAACTGGGGATATGCGGTCTTTGCCGCTGATCTCCTTGGCCACGGACGAAGCGACGGGCTAAGGTGCTACCTCGGAGACCTCGATAAAGTAGCCGCGGCTTCTCTGTTTTTCTTTAAGAGTGTGAGGGTTAGCGAGGAGTATAAGGATCTGCCAGCTTTTTTACTTGGGGAATCCATGGGCGGGCTTGCGACTCTCTTGATGTACTTTCAATCGGAGAAGGATTTATGGACTGGTTTGATCTTCTCGGCTCCGTTGTTCGTCATTCCTGAACCCATGAAGCCCTCTAAGGTATTTGGGTGGAATTTGATAGAATTGTTTAAAATAAAAGTATAAAAATATCAAAACTGTGTGATCAAATTTATTCACAATATGCAACTTAATATATTAATTAAATACAAAAATAAACTTCAATGAATAAAATTGGACAAAATAAATCATGTACAAGTATAAAAAACTGTGTAGTGCTTCATTGAAAATATTCACTAGAAAATTAAAACTGCGAAAAACTATCTTCATTAACAAATTTAGGATGTAAATTGTATCCCAAATAAACAAAAACAAATTCATAGATACAACAACTGTATCGCTGAAACCCGAAGCCGCAAATAACTCTTCAAACCAAAACTTTACATGTGTGTTATCTTCGAGTGTCTCCAACACTTCATGACAACACAACAAACAGCTTGAGTCGATCACTCAAAATCTTCACTAGATTATATTCTGGAAATCTCGTGTATATATTTCTGTATTCTCACACTATCGTCGATTTTTCGGCTCGTATTTTTGTAGTATCTTTTCATATATGTAGATATCTTGACCTAGAGATGATCCTTTGAATAAACTTCTACAAATCATAAAAAGATGAAGATTATAAAGAAATAAACCCTTTTACACAATTATTCACAACAAAAGAATATATTAATTAAAAAGATAAATAAATTTTAATTAATAAAATAAGAAAAAATAAATCATGCTCAAGTTAACCAGGGCAAGCTATTTACTAGAAAATTTTAATTAGTTTACAAAATCAACACTGGTGAAACTACGAAAAACTATCTTCCCTAACAAGTCTTGGAAGTAAATTGCATTTCAAATGAACAAACACGAAACTACTGATGCAACAACGGTATCGCTGAAACCTGGAGCGACAAATATCTATTCAACCAGCACTTTACACGAGTGTTGTTTTCGAGTGTCTCCAATACTTCACGGCAATACAACAAACCTAATGAGTCAATCACACAAAATCTTCACTCGATTAAGTTCTGGAAAATCTCATGTATATATTTCTGTATCTTCGCACTATCGTCGATAGTTCCAACTCGTATTTCTGAAGTTTCTTTGCAAATACATAGATATGTTGACCTAGAGATGATCCTTTGAATAAATCTCTAAAGATGAAGTTTATAAGGAAATAAACTCTTAAGCATATCAAATTAAATCTCGAGTCAATCTCTATGCAAGCCTAGAAAGCCAAAACTCAAATCAAATATTTAACAATAACTTATGAACAAAGAAAAGATATTTATATCTTGGAACCCAACACATTTTTTTCCTTTCAGAATTGATTGATAATTCAATTTCTAGTGTTGATCCGCTGATAGCTGATAAAAAAATTGTGGATTTCAGATATTCTTGGTGGAATATGGATATCAAATTTATAATAACTTTATATTTAGTTCTGAATTTTGTATTTTTAGTATAATTCTTGTTACATTTGAAATCTTGAACTAAATGTTGATTGTATCTTGACTGTGTCGGATGTGATTAGAATTTTGTACTATCTGATTGACTTAGACCAGATAGCAAAATTTCTATGTGGTTCTTGATTGTGTTTTGGGAGATTTTTGGTTCAGAGAACATTGTTTTGTTACAAGATTCTACGTCTATCCATGGATTCATTCGGTTGATATATATAATAATTGTTCATGCTCTATGCAAGGCGTTTTATAGCAGGACAGAGTATTAACCTCGTGAAAAATGGGGGGAGAACGAAGATGGTCGTGGATGGGAAATATTTACATTTAGAACATAGTTTCAGGGAGATCAGTATCAATTAGCATGGATATTATGATACATCTTTTACTATATGTTTTTGAAGGTACACTTGTTGGCATATGGACTGTTATTTGGATTGGCGGACACCTGGGCCGCAATGCCTGATAACAAGATGATCGGAAAAGCCATCAAAGATCCCGAGAAACTGAAGATCATCGCGAGCAACCCAAGAAGGTACACCGGGAAGCCTAGAGTGGGAACAATGAGGGAGTTGCAAAGACAATGCGAGTATGTTCAGAACAACTTCGACAAGGTAGCAATTCCATTCTTTACGGCTCACGGGACATCAGATGGGCTCGCTTGCTCATCAGGCTCGGAGAAACTGTACGAGAAGGCGAGCAGCGAGGACAAGACTTTGAAATTGTATGAAGGGATGTACCATTCCTTGATACAAGGTGAGCCTGATGAGAATGCTAACGTAGTGTTGGGCGATATGAGAGCTTGGATCGGCGAAAGAGTCGAGAGGTACGGTCCAAAATAAAAGATCGACAAATTCTCTACTACATTAATCGCTCATAATTAATTAGTCGTCAATTATTGTTATAGAGATGGTAATAAGAAGAGTGTAAGATTTGTATCGATGAATGTTGTTTGCAAAGTCTAGTTTAGACTGGTTATTGGATTAAGTAATAGGTGTGACGCATGCTTTCTGTGGAACACATTTTTTAAAAATATTTATTTCAAAAATAATCGCATAACAAACCAACAATCATATATAGCCAAATATTTGTGAATTAGAGTAGGGGATACAATCGTTTTCTTCGGAGAAAAGATCGATTTAAATTATGGGTATTTCGTCAAATAATGAAACGTTACAGACAATGGAAAAAAGACGAAATTGAATATTATATAAAAACTAAAAAACACTGGATGATATTGAAATCCAGATAAAATCATAACCAAAACCAATTAATGATGTCAAATATGTAAATTTAGTTTGATGAAACCAAATCTAGTTACCACAGGGGCTCAACTTTTATAATAGAATAGATAGAATAGTCTTAGTACTGAGAAAAGAATTATATTATGACATCATAATAGTTTTTAATTTAGACAAACTCAATAAAGCAGTAATATATTTCAGATTTCCATAATCATAGAGAGGAAACATATTTGATGATCATGCAAACAGCTACTATACACACCTAGGACATTATGAAATCATGAATAAATTCACATCAAAGTAGTCTGAAATCCCGAAGAAAATTTTATTTAATGGGATTAAATTACATACAGAACCTAGAGGTTATAATTCAGGGATTCGGTTATTTTCTTGTTCTTTCGTTTCTTCTGCCAATTTGCGTCATTTTAAGGTTACATGACAGATACAAAAAATGGTAGATTTGTATAAGAAAATTGCAAAACATTACACATACCAAACATCGGTAAACACAGGGACGAATGTATGAAGTCATGCCTTAGATGGCCATGTTGCTTGAGCCGACATGATAATGCCAACAATAACGCCGAACAATCCAAGTGCACTGCCAAAAATCTCAATAACAAGGATTTTGACGAAAAGAGATGAGTTTTGGGCGTCAGATAATGCACAGCTGCTTCCGATGATTCCGACACATAACCTTAGTGAAAGTAAGAGACAAAATCAGTGGATTCGGCTCCAAAACAAATGTTGATTCTTTCAACAATCTACAAGAGCCAACTGAACAAAAGAAAAAAAATAGTACTCACCCGCATACAAGGTTTGCAAAACCCACAATTATTCCAGATGCGAATATAGCATAGCCAGCTCTAAGGGACTCTGGCTCATAAATCTTAGAAGACGATACACTCTCCAGTTTTGTCTGAAGAATTATAGCCACAATGACTCCATATATGGCAACAGCTTCACAGAAAATCACACTGAAAGAATAATTATGTTCAAATGACTTTGTAATAATCCACAATTCAAACCAAATACCAAGAAGTGTTATCTTCTAGAGATTTCAGTAAATATGAACAGATGACGGGATGGACACAGCTTAACTAAACTGTTGGTGGAAAAATGAATAGATGATCCTGGAAAATAAAATGAAGCAGTGATAATTAAACAGAGTCAAACAGGACAGTAGAACAAACTTAGGAAATCAAATTGCATTCATCATTCATTTGAAACGATCATGCAGATAGATATATCAAAGACCATAGTCACATTTCTTGTAAAATAATTTGAACAAATTTTAACAAAGAATCTCGATTCATTGCATTATTAGGTGTGCCACTCAAAACATATATGCATATGCATGGGAATCCAACTCTCTTATTTGCTAAAGATATGATCAGATTAGCTTAAGGAAGCACACGAATCTAGAAAACCCAACATAAGATGTAAGATCAAATGCAGGAAAATATTTCTACAAAAGCAGAGTGGCTCTGTCAAAATCCAATACCCCTACCAATTGTAATTATGTGGCGGTACATAAATTTGAAAGTCTATCACAGCCTATTCATCATTTTTCGTTGGGGTCTTATCTAGGGATTTGGTCCTGCAATTGGTGCTTATGTTGAAATGAAGTCATTGCCGAATGGATAATTTCATAAAGGTCTAAAACAGGGTCTATATTGATTTATGTTCACATAATACAATGGATTTAGGAACATGCATTGAATGAAAGTTAAGCAAAGCAGACTTCTAAAGTTATCACTTATCAGCTTGTCAAGTGTTCGACAATGCTGTGAATGATAAGATCACATGTTGGTTCCATAAATAATTACAGAATACTTAGATGAAGTCTTTCATTGGGTAATTTTTAACACCTAGATACCTTTTACACTCGAGACAAACTGGTATATGTCAAGAGGAGAATAATTTTCAAAACATAACATTTCCCTAGTTTTACTTCAAAAGATTGAAAAAGATTCCTAAAAAATTTCTAAAACTTCATGAGATAGGGTGCAAAGCGATGCACAATAATCTATTTTATTCTAAGTTCTAACTATCGTTGTTACAATAATTTGATGATTTTTACTAGTTACCCTGAGTCCTGACATCCTAACAAAAGGTCCAGCTCCAGATATTATGCTATTGAATTTGTAACAGTTTAGTTGACAAGGGAATCTCAGTTGTACTTCGATGGAAACTAGCCCTTAAAAGGACTGAATCTTGCACTTCTTTATTTGTTAAGTGGCTGACTACAGGATTAAAGAAAAAACTCTAAAACTTTCACAAGTGTGTGTGCCTGTGTGTGTGTGCGGCTGTGCGCGTCTACACCTGCAAGTTAATATACAGTATGTTAAATTGGCAGAGAAATTTAGCATAAACAAGGTCCACTTTTTCACATCTCTTGTGAAAACCCGAAATCTTGCAACGAGAAAATCGATATATGTCGTAGGAAATTTCAGCTCATTTTTGGCACAACATTATTCGCGTTCCATGCAATCATAATCTTGTAAATTCGTATAATCATTTTTTCCCTCATTATTGACCTTTTATCACTATTCTTAATGACTAAACTAAACCACAACAAATGAACCATTAAACTAGCTATATTAAAAGAAAAATAATGATAATTAAGAAGAGGTTAATGATCATTAATAGGCATTTTAAATATGATGCTAATGGCCATGAATAGGTGTTATTAAAAGGAGGTTAATGACCATGAGTAAAGACATTTAAGTGGTATCAAATGTGAAGACCGTGCAATATGGAAGGTCACCAATATTGGAGGAGATTCATGCAGCCCAAAATCACTCTGCATTTGCACTTAAGGGAGCCAAAATCACTCACCATTACAGCATGAATCTCGGGTGTGTATCTTGAATCAAGAAGAGGCCAGGTTCATTCGGGAGAGAAAAGTGCAATCATCACGTTGATTAAGCAATCAGCGACATTCTTGGAGTGATCCGGGTTTACCTTTATAGTTGATTATTCAAGCCTATATAAGAAGCAAACTCCCTCCCCATAATTTCAAGAATTCGAAATTTAGCATTTTGCAGCAGCCTAGTCGAAGCTCTACCGCAACCTTGTTCGAACGAAGTTCTTTTAGCATGTCCTTCTAGCGCCTTAATCCAAACGAAATCAGGTAAGTGGGCTTTTGATATGTATTTCTTTGTAACTTAAACTTTGTATAAGTATTTCATGACATGCGTCTATGTGTGTCAAATCATCTTCGGAAAATGCTATTATATATTTTATAAAATCTCGATCGATGTACGATATGTTCTTCTATTTCCAATGTTCTTTGATTCTGCTGAGTTCATTCAAAAATTCCGATAAATGTTGTTTGATACATCTGATTTCGTGGTGCACTGTTATGATTCGAGTGGGATGTGGAACGACGATTGTAAATTATATATGGCCCCCATCAGTGGGTATAAAACTGTGTTTCGGCCCCTATCAGTGGGTATAAAACTGTGTTCCGGCCCCCATCAGTGGGTATAAACCTGTGTTCGGCCCCCATCAGTGGGTATAAAACTGTGTTTTGGCCTCACCCCTTAGAGGACTAACATATTGGGGACAATTTGACCATGGATAACGAGATGAATAACAGTGTTTTCATTTGTTCTGATTCGTTCTGTTCTGAATTGTCTGATAATCTCTGTTTCGCACTTCGATTCCGATTCTGATCTGATATAAGATACTATGTTTTGAAAAATCAGTTTGCAATATGGGTTTTAAATTATATTTATATGTATTTGTGGTAATCGATCGGCCCCCACTTGCTGAGTGTTTCCCAAACACTCACCCCTTACATTTCTCCCCAGATAAGAATGAAGATCAAGTAGACGAGGATGAAATAAGACATGCTTTGGAGTTGGTGAGGAAGTCTTGAGATATGAAGATTTCTCGCTTATGTTCGTCCTAAGTTTCGATTCAAGTTGTACACTGCTTCCGCACATTTTATTTCGTTTTGGAATTTATCACTGTAAGACAAGATTATTTTGAGTTATTTATGAAATAGACTGGTTTTCGTTTATACTGAACTACGAGGCTTGTTGTTTGACGATTATGTGATTGTTGAACAACGCCGGTGTCGACTAACCCCGGTCTCGGGGCGTGACATTTAAGTGGTATCAGAGCCGCCAGGTTCATAATCCGGCTGGGGATTTCGATGGACAAATTTTGATGAAGTTAGATTTTGACAAAAACTTAGTCATTCATATCCACCCCAACGTTTTTTATTCGAAAATTGTGACTTCCCATAGGAAACTCAAAAATTCGATTCCATTAATTATTCTGGACCGTCCTCGATGTATAATCTTCAAACCATACGTCAATTCTCGAATTTTTCATCTTGGAACTCTTTTTGAATCAAAACTCGAATGAGATGACTCTGACATTTACTGTTTGATGACCTTATCATTTTGTAAGCCTTCCATTGTTTTTCAGGAAATGGCTTCATACGCCCCTCGTAACAACGCTCAGTTTTTGCCAATTTTTGAAATTCTCGTAAAACTTACAACTCTGCGTAGAAAATTGAAATCCTATCCTGCCAATTGTTCCTTGATCCTCATGAATTATTTTTAATTCATATGAAAATATTCTGACTTTTTTTTTTTGAATATTCCGTCGATTCGTCACCGGAAATTTAATATCCATATGCATAGGCATGTTTCAAAAAAAAAAAAAAAATTAAGATATGCTTTTTGAGATTTATATGAAATCGATTTGGGACTAGTCTTTATATTAATAGGTCAATAGAAAATTTGAGATTTTAATTTTTGAGTTTAAGTTAGATTGACTTTTAAGTGTGGAGGTGATACTCATGACTAAATTTTAATAGAGTTAAAAAAAAAATTATATTTAGGATTTTAAGCAAATTTATGTGAACATATAAATTTATGTTCTTGACTTGAATATATGGTCTTGATTTGAAACATCATTCCCAATTATATTTTTAATGTCAAATAATAAATTTTCATTTTTTTTAGTATGGTCTTAAACTATTACTAATTTCTTGTTTAATAGAATTAATTGCAATCAAATCAATTCACGTACATATCAATGTAATTGATTGAACATATCACCTTTCGGCCTTCAATATCTAATCTAATTCTTCTTGAACACAGGAACCATTCGCATCCCAATTTTTATTTTGTCAATTACTTATTAATAACTAAATTTATAATACATTTCTTGGGTAGATCATATATCATGTCTCTTTTTAAAATTTTATTTATTCATCTACTTGTCCCTATACAATCCTACCTATATTTTAGAATTTTCATATATTGTTCAAAAATTGTTCATTCAATGATGCATCCTTTAATCAGGCCTCATCATTTACCTACCTTCAATTTTTGTAACATCATTATCGATCTCTAAATTTGGAAAGCTACCTTAAACACTAGAATTTAGCCATCACATTCACCTATATTTTTGAAATTTTGAATTCTTCTTAACTCAAATTTCGAAAATTTCATCCCATGATCATTGTCATGCAATTAAATGTTTTTTTTTATTATAGAAACGTGAGACATTCATTGACCTAGAATTTGGCACACAATTAAGTACAAATTAAAATGAATCAATGGCCTTAAAAAATTGTTACCTTACATCTTCTCCAAAATAGCTATATAAATATCTCCTCATAGATGAAGAAAGTCACTCACAAAAAAAAAAAAATCACAATCCTCTCATATTTTCGTTCCCCCCTTCAAGCAAGATTCTAAATTTCGTGTTAGCAAATGACGACGCAAGCCAAGACCGTTAGGGAACTCGAGCTCGAAATCGAGCAACTTAGGGGTACCATCACAAGTTTGCTTTATGACAAAGAGGAGTTGAAGAAAGCTAGGGATCACCTTCAAGTAGAAGGGAGACAACTCACTTTCGACAAGAAATTTGCGGAGAAGCAACTCAAAGATTACAAAGAAGAGTTGCAAGAGTCGCAAAAGTATGGTCAACAAATGTTTGCCACCTCCGAAGCTTCGTGCCACCACTATCACGCTAAGAAGTGGTTTTGTGACCAACTTGAACATGAGTTCAATGTCTATCGTCATGAAATGGAAAACTATGTGCAACAACTTGAGCTCAACAACCAAAACTTGAGTGTAGAAATCGCCAACCAGCAAATTGCACTCGAGCATGAGCAACAACCACTAAATGCACAAGGAGAAGACGCTAACGAGGAGTTAGGAGACGGAAACGTTATTGATTAGATTAAGCTCCCATAAGTCTTTTGGAATAAGGACACCCTTGTCCATATTTTTTTTTTACATCTAATTACTTGTGTTTTGAAACCTATCGTCTTCGTATTATAGAATTCAAGTTTAATTTTTCCTTGAATCAATTGAACTCGAACCATAGATTATTCAACATGGATTTAAATTTTGAATTTATCAATCATTTCATATCTACATCGAGTTAACTCAAGTTTCGAGGACGAAACTTCTAATAAGGAGGGAGGGATGTGAAAAGCCGAAATCTTGCAACGAGAAAATCGATATATGTCATAGGAAATTTCAGCTCATTTTTGGCACAACATTATTCGCGTTCCAGGCAATCATAATCTTGTAAATTCGTATAATCATTTTTTCCCACATTATTGACCTTTTATCACTATTCTTAATGACTAAACTAAACCACAACAAATGAACCATTAAACTAGCTATATTAAAAGAAAAATAATGATAATTAAGAAGAGGTTAATGATCATTAATAGGCATTTTAAATATGATGCTAATGGCCATGAATAGGTGTTATTAAAAGGAGGTTAATGACCATGAGTAATGACATTTAAGTGGTATCAAATGTGAAGACCGTGCAATATGGAAGGACACCAATCTTGGAGGAGATTCATGCAGCCCAAAATCACTCTGCATTTGCACTTAAGGGAGCCAAAATCACTCACCATTACAGCATGAATCTCGGGTGTGTATCTTGAATCAAGAAGAGGCCACGTTCATTCGGGAGAGAAAAGTGCAATCATCACGTTGATTAAGCAATCAGCGACATTCTTGGAGTGATCCGGGTTTACCTTTATAGTTGATTATTCAAGCCTATATAAGAAGCAAACTCCCTCCCCATAATTTCAAGAATTCGAAATTTAGCATTTTGCAGCAGCCTAGTCGAAGCTCTACCGCAACCTTGTTCGAACGAAGTTCTTTTAGCATGTCCTTCTAGCGCCTTAATCCAAACGAAATCAGGTAAGTGGGCTTTTGATATGTATTTCTTTGTAACTTAAACTTTGTATAAGTATTTCATGACATGCGTCTATGTGTGTCAAATCATCTTCGGAAAATGCTATTATATATTTTATAAAATCTCGATCGATGTACGATATGTTCTTCTATTTCCAATGTTCTTTGATTCTGCTGAGTTCATTCAAAAATTCCGATAAATGTTGTTTGATACATCTGATTTCGTGGTGCACTGTTATGATTCGAGTGGGATGTGGAACGACGATTGTAAATTATATATGGCCCCCATCAGTGGGTATAAAACTGTGTTTCGGCCCCTATCAGTGGGTATAAAACTGTGTTCCGGCCCCCATCAGTGGGTATAAAACTGTGTTTCGGCCCTCATCAGTGGGTACTGTCGCCCCATCAGTGGGTATAAAACTGTGTTTTGGCCTCACCCCTTAGAGGACTAACATATTGGGGACAATTTGACCATGGATAACGAGATGAATAACAGTGTTTTCATTTGTTCTGATTCGTTCTGTTCTGAATTGTCTGATAATCTCTGTTTCGCACTTCGATTCCGATTCTGATCTGATATAAGATACTATGTTTTGAAAAATCAGTTTGCAATATGGGTTTTAAATTATATTTATATGTATTTGTGGTAATCGATCGGCCCCCACTTGCTGAGTGTTTCCCAAACACTCACCCCTTACATTTCTCCCCAGATAAGAATGAAGATCAAGTAGACGAGGATGAAATAAGACATGCTTTGGAGTTGGTGAGGAAGTCTTGAGATATGAAGATTTCTCGCTTATGTTCTTCCTAAGTTTCGATTCAAGTTGTACACTGCTTCCGCACATTTTATTTCGTTTTGGAATTTATCACTGTAAGACAAGATTATTTGAGTTATTTATGAAATAGACTGGTTTTGGTTTATACTGAACTACGAGGCTTGTTGTTTGACGATTATGTGATTGTTGAACAACGCCGGTGTCGACTAACCCCGGTCTCGGGGCGTGACATTTAAGTGGTATCAGAGCCGTCCAGGTTCATAATCCGGCTGGGGATTTCGATGGACAAATTTTGATGAAGTTAGATTTGACAAAAACTTAGTCATTCATATCCACCCCAACGTTTTTTATTCGAAAATTGTGACTTCCCATAGGAAACTCAAAAATTCGATTCCATTAATTATTCTGGACCGTCCTCGATGTATAATCTTCAAACCATACGTCAATTCTCGAATTTTTCATCTTGGAACTCTTTTTGAATCAAAACTCGAATGAGATGACTCTGACATTTACTGTTTGATGACCTTATCATTTTGTAAGCCTTCCATTGTTTTTCAGGAAATGGCTTCATACGCCCCTCGTAACAACGCTCAGTTTTTGCCAATTTTTGAAATTCTCGTAGAACTTACAACTCTGCGTAGAAAATTGAAATCCTATCCTACCAATTGTTCCTTGATCCTCATGAATTATTTTTAATTCATATGAAAATATTCTGACTTTTTTTTTTTGAATATTCCATCGATTCGTCACCGGAAATTTAATATCCATATGCATAGGCATGTTTCAAAAAAAAAAAAAAAATTAAGATATGCTTTTTGAGATTTATATGAAATTCGA